>NC_040040.1:39321974-39578868 GCF_003713205.1 Coffea eugenioides
CCGTTCAATAGGCTCAAAGTCATACAAGTATAAAATCAAACTAGGAAAATGTCCGGAAATGAAGTTTAAGTCATAAAACAAAAGACAGATTTGCCGTCGCTTAGCATAACGGGCACAACTGAAGCTACGCTTATCGGATTGGGGTGAAATTTATACCGTTTTGAAGCTAAGACAAAGGCCTACAACTTTAATGAAGACCACTCAGTCCAGTTCATAGTATATCCAGGTCAAATTTTCAAATTACAGAACCAGAATCTCACATTCGGGCTACGTAACCGTACTATACATAAACGACAATAACTCAGGTTACCGAAGTCCGATTAAGGCATTTTCAGGGCCGTTGGAAAGCTAAGACATAGCATTACAACTTATGTGTTTTGGTCAAATGCTAATTCAGTATGGATCAGGATGAACAGACGCGGTCAGATGGTTGAAATGTCAAAACTGGCCACAAAACTTAACTATGGCAGTCAGGGGTATTTTTGTCTTTTTTACATGCTACAGTACTTGGATTGAGCTGAAATTTTATAGGTAGCTGTAAAATATCATTCTCTACAACTTTCATGTTTTGTACTAAGCCTAATTCGGCCTCTCTCATGGTCAAACAGAACCGGTCAGAACAAGGTATCTTCAAAACCGAAAACTGGAATTCATGCAGTCCAATGCAAATTTTCTTATTTTTGGCTTGATTCACTACCTCAACTTCCTATACAAGATTATAACCATCATATACCATCTAACCAACAAGAAATACGGTTGAAAACCTCAACCCTAACTCAAGAACATGCACCATATCCATCCAAACCATTGAAATAACTATCATTAACCAACAATTTAAGGTGTTATACCAACTTAAGCAAGATTAAAAGTAAGAAAATGGCAAACCAGCATTATTACCTTACTAAAGCTGCTTTCAAGAGTAACCCTAGCTTTTCAACCCCTTTGCTGACCGGTTTTCTACTCACCACAAACCAACAATTTTGAGCTACAAATTTCACATTTTGAGCTCAAACCAACCAATATAAACACATACAATCCATCATAACAGGAATTTAAAGCATCAAAACTGGAAATTTGTATCACTTGCTGAAATTTTCTCAAACCACCATAGAAATCACCAAATCTTCCATACAAACCCACAAAAGTGATATATAAACCATCATTAACCCTTATTAGCATCTTACAACATCACAATCACCATTTCTACTCAATTGCTACAAGCTTTTACAAGAGTTCAAGGCTGCTTTACCTTCCAAAGGTTGGTTCACAAGGTTGGACTTCAAGAACCAAGTTCCTTAGCTTTCTTTTGCTCTAACTCCCAAGCTTGTTGGATGAGTTGCCCACAACCAGAATTTTTCTTGTTCTTCCTCTTGGTTTCTCTTGGTTTTTTTCTTCCTTCTTTTCTCCCAAAAGCTGCCCGAAATTTTCCTTATTTTTTTTGGCTTTTGTCTTGCTAAGCTAGATTAATACTAAGTCACTTGGTCAAAGTCCAACTACCTTTTTGATTAGCCAATCAAAATTGAGTTTAGGAATCTCATGGAACCTTTAGGAAGTCTAGCAACTTGTGATTAACCAAAAGTCACACTATGGCCCAATTAAATTCACAATCCTACCAATTTACTCCACAATTTACATACTTGATATATTCCAAAAACCTAAGTACACCTCAATTACTCCACTAATCACCCAATCACTATAATTACCTATAATAAAATATGCAAATATGCATTATCATACATAAACTCAATTACATAATAACCTTTTAGTCACAAGTAAAACTGGGGTTTTGATTTAAATTTAAAGTGTCCAATAAAAAAACAATGTTTTTAAAATAAAACAAAAGAAATAAATCAAAATTTTAAAAGAATGAGGAAAAAATATTGTCCTAAAATTTGGGGTATCACACTAGGGGGTTGAGGTGGAAATGTCGGAAGGAGCAAAGAGGAAGGAAAAGGAAAAATGCACAGACAGAGGCTCGGATTTTCACTAGATTGAGAAGAAATTATGCACGGATTTGGGTGAAAGTGGAGGATGTAGGAGTATATAGTACCGTGGCGGACAAGATTTTCGGCCAGTTGAGAACAGAAATCAGGATATGAAATTGGGCATAGTCGAATGGAAAACGACCAATAACCAAATTTTTTTTCCTTCACTTGGGCTATGTTACCCGGCCTCGCAATTCACCCCAGGCGCAACTGTATCTACACGAAACGAGCACGAGTAAGGAATCCGTACCTGATATGGCCAAAAAACTGTAGATACATTGACTATTACGAAATGTGTAAGATGTGATGTTAATGGCGGGAAAGAAGAGATGGACAAGAAGTCACATGAGATGGGAAGAGCAGGGAAGAGGAAGAACGGTGGCTGTAGAGGGTGAGACCTCCCACTAGAAACCTATTGTGGATTTGTCACCTCAACACCGTCTTGGATTTAAGAGCCACCGGTTCCTTGGAGGGCTTCTCCAAGATTCAAACCCTAGTCCCTTTGGATAAGGGGTCTTAAGGTTGAATCCTGATATCCCTTGAGCTATAGCTGAAGTTCGAACCCTGGTCCCTTTGGATAAGGGGTTTTAAAATTGAATCCTGGTACCACTTCAGTTATAGGGTTCGAATCCTGGGGAGGCCCTCCAAAGCAC
The DNA here is from genome assembly GCF_003713205.1 of Coffea eugenioides. NCBI lineage: Eukaryota > Viridiplantae > Streptophyta > Magnoliopsida > Gentianales > Rubiaceae > Coffea > Coffea eugenioides. The sequence goes on from NC_040040.1 coordinate 39,324,613, forward strand.
CGGAGGCTCTTAAATCCAAGACGGTGCCGAGATGACAAATCCACAATAGGATTCTAGTGGGAGGGCTCACCCTCTACAATTACCAAATGCGAAAAAATTTGAAAATTATTTTCAGGAAAACATTTTACATCCAAACAAACACACCCTTAATGTGAATATATAGATGCTTCAAGATCTTGTATATCTACATTAAGAGGATAATTGATTTACATAAAATCATTGATTTAAATCAGTATTCGAAAGCTTTTTGTAGTTGTCAGAATCAAAGTCGACATTGGGTTCTGGGATTTTCTTATCCTTCCTTGTACAAAACCCAGCATCCATAAATCCAAAAGTAAAAGGAAAGAGCATCCTTTTGTGTTTGCAATTGTTTGGATAGGTGAGAGAGGACTCGTAGGCCTGAGAAGCTGGTATTTCAAGATTAAACTTTCAGTCTGCAAGAGATCGGGAAAATATGCAATACTTGGGATTTACCCTTTCTAACAAACTAAATGCCAACTCATTTTCTCATTTTCCCATTGTTTCATTGATTACAAGCCTAGTATTTCTGTGTACAAGACATGTATCATCATATTCAAGAGTGAAAAACTTCAGATGGGACATAAAAGGCAGAAGATATTTGACAAGCAACCCTTAATTTGAAAAGAGAACATGAAAGATCACCATGGAATAACCCTTTGCATAATAAGTCTAAAAAAAAAAAGGTCAAAACCAAACTATTGAGTATTTAGCACTTAGCAGAGAGGACAATTGTGCATAATGGTTTCACAAAATCCTAAACCCTCCATAAATGACCACCTTGAAGCTTTAAATAACATCCCAAAGCTTCCAATCTATAAAAAAAACAGCCGTATAGAGAGAAAAAATGGGCAACCTCACAACGCTAGTCTTATTTTTCCTTTGGTTCAAGCATAGAAATGCTTATCACGACAAAGTGAATAAAACTAAAAACTAAAAAGTGAATAAAACTTAACACGACAAATAAAATAGTAAATGCAAATTACACTAAAATTTTGGTGTCTACAGTTTGCCCCTCTTTGTCTGAGTTTTGGAAAAACTTGAGACAAAGAAGTGGACACCAAATACTTACCTGCATTATTCGGCTGCGAATGATTCCAACGATAGCCGCCCTTGAAACAAGGACTGACCTCTTTATCAAAATGTTGAAATGGGATTGACCCAAACAGGAATTTAAACGGGACTGACCGAACAGCAATTTAAACGGGAGACCCGAACAGGAATTTTAAACGGGACTGACCCGAACAGGAATTTTAAACGGGACTGACCCGAACAGGAATTTTTTAACGGGACTGACCCGAACAGAAATTTGAACAGGAATTTAAACGGGACTGACCCGAACAGAAATTTAAACGGGACTGACCCGAGCAGGAATTTAAACGGGACTAACCCGAACAGAAATTTAAACGGGACTGACCCGAACAGGAATTTAAACGGGACTGACCCGAGCAGGAATTTAAAACGGGACTGACCCGAACATGAATTTAAAACAGGATGCACACTAGTGGGACTGACCCACGGCTAGTGGCAGTGCAAGTGAAAGGCACGCTAGTGGGACTGACCCAACGGCTAGCGGCAAAGATGAAAGAAATGCGGGTATGTATGAAGAAACTGTATAAGACTTGCTTGGAAAATTATCCAAAGATTTGCCCCAGTGAGAATTGGTCAGTGGGATTAAACCCGAGCCTGCCATAACAATCGGCCAGTGGGATAATACCCGATCCTGCCGAGGTTGGCGGGATGAAACCCGGTCCCAACGAAGTAAGCGGTTAGCTGGATAAAACCCGGTCCTGCCGAGGTTGGCGGGATGAAACCCGGTCCCAACGAGATATGAACGGTCAGCGGGATAAAACCCGGTCTGCCGAGGTGGCGGATGCCCGATCCCAACGAAGTAAACGGTCAGCGGGTTAAAATCCGGTCCTGCCGTGGTTGGCGGGATGAAACCCGGTCCCAACGAAGTAAGCGGTCAGCGGGATAAAACCCGGTCCTGCCGAGGTTGGCGGGATGAAACCCGGTCCCAACGAAGCAAGCGGTCAGCGGGATAAAATCCGGTCCTGCCGAGGTTGGCGGGACGGAAACCCGGTCCCAACGAGATATGAACGATCAGTGGGATATAACCCTATCCTGACGTGGTTGGTGGGATGAAACCCGATCCCAACGTGATTTTGAACGATCAGTGGGATAAAACCCTATCCTGACGTGGTTGGTGGGATGAAACCCGATCCTTACGTGATTTTGAACGATCAGTGGGATAAAACCCTATCCTGACGTGGTTGGTGGGATGAAACCCGATCCCAACGTGATTTTGAACGAGAAATTGAATTTGATTTGCCAAGAAACAAGAAATTAAACTTTGATTTTTTTATTTTTGACTTTTGAAATTTTCTGATTTTTAGAGAGAATATTTTTCAACAATAATTTGCCCCAGTGTAGGGCCCTTTTTCCTCTTTCTTCTTGCTTCTCTTTTCGGCATCGACCTTCCATATCACCAAAATGCTTTTCGTCGATTTCGGCCATAAATACCTGCACAGAGGACTTTACCAAAGTATGACATGCACTTGAATTTCATATTTGAAAAGAGCATCGTGATTGGTTTGACATCATCAAATGTATTACAAAAAATTTTGCCCCAGTGTGGGCTATTTTGCAAAATCTCTCAAATGAAAATTTGCCCCAATGTGGGCCTATTTAATTGCAAAAAATTTGTTTTGAATGACTCTCCATTTATTTGAACAAAGTAAGCAATTGCTTTTCCTAACATAGCATGTGAAGAAAATTGAAATGTCTTGCTTAAACTCATATAGCAAATTTCATGATGAATTTCTCAAAATAATGCCAAATTACGAAAGATTTTTTCCCACTTTAGCATCACTGCTTTAGGTAATGGGTCACCATTTCTTGTTGGCTCATCTGTCAGGACCAATCAAGTGACTTTATTTTTGATTTGGAAATGGCTAAAGGAAAATGGGAGGTCAAGATTTGTCTCATTTTGTGCTCATTCGATATCACGTCTTCATGAAAGCAAAATAGTTTGTCACCCTTATTTTTCAAGAAAACTTAGTCAACATACAAGCTTTATAGGCTTGCAACAAAATGGGTAGAAGCGATAGCTAAAACTGTGAAAACTGGTTATACTCCCATGATCACAAATGATTGATGGATTTCTTACGAGCATAATCGTCACTTGGATTGTCATGAAGGAATAAGTCAACGATGGACTTTATTAGCTTGTAATGTGGCTTGAAGACGATAGTTAACGAAATAATTTTCAAGGACATTGCACCGAAGATCGTATTTTTCTCAAAATTGCCCCTATTTTGAACTCAAAAATCTCAGAATTTGTTTGCATTTTTTCTCATCATTCACCAGGGACTTCAGCTTCGAATTTTCTGCATTTTCTTGCATTTACTTTTCTTGCTTTGCTTTTGCTTCTTTTCTTTTTCACATGGTGAGTAGCGCCAACCCCATACCCAAGCAATTCAGAAATACAGCTAAAATTTTCCGGCATCAGAAATTTTCTTGACAGGGCCATTGCAAAGAACAGAAGTCAGGGCTTTCGGCTTTTGTAATTGGGTTTGGTGGGGTGCTTAGAAAAGTTAAGGCCTGAAAGCGGATTTCAAAAACGGTTTGAAAAATCTGAGATCGCATTGTTGCGTCAACCCTATTTTAGGGTTCAATCAGAATTTGCCCCAGTTTATGCTCAATTGAGGCTTTTTCTCTTTCATTTTCTTTCTTCTTTTGATTCTTCGGCCTTCTGCCATTCTTTTGAAATTTGACAAAATTTGCCCCAGTTTATTTTATTTTTTTTTTGAACTGAGGTTCTCTTTTCTCCTTTTGTTTTTGATTTTGTTGCCTTTCATTTTTTCACTTCTTGAAATTTTCCTTTTCAACTCAAACTTACCCCAGTATGGGGTTTGTGATTCTCAGGGGTTGCCAAACGAAGTATTTTATTCTGAAGGCTCAAAAAGGGATAACTAGGGATAGAATGTTTGATTTGAAAAGAAGAGGGCCTGACTTTTATTCCGTTCCTTACAATAACTCTGAAAGGAAACTTTCATTAATGGGAAATTTCTGGCATGTATCTGAATTAACTGACTGAGGAAGCCCCTTGTTCATCCATATTTTGTGAAACATAGGCGGTCCGTGCGGACAAATCTCTTCCTTTTCTTTTCTTCTTCTTTTTTTTTTTTCAAAATTGGAACCCAAGTGGAATCAAATTTCCCCAATTTACGGTTCCCTCCTTATTCTAGCATTTTTGCTTTTCCCCTTTTTGGAAAATTCTCCAATCTCCCTCCCCAATGTGGGGTACGATCGTAAGTGCTTTGAAAAGAACCACCAATTTTAGCTCAAATGAGGATGCAAGGGATGGTCAGTGTTTAGGTTGTAGAAATGACGGCCAAAGTATCATTCTTACACCTCATGACAACCAAAGTAGCGAAATGGTCATTGAAAATCCATTCCTCTTTTGATATTTGAAAATTTTCCAATGAAGGGTAGTGATCATTAGGGCTCTTATTTGAAACGAAATTATTCTTTCAAAGGCTCAAATGGGAGAGCAAATGATAAAATGTGTATAGGTAGAGAAAAGAATGCTCAAAGTATCATTCCAAATTTTCGAAACAAACAAGAATAATGCACATTTTTGCTTTCACTTAGATGTGAATTGAATATAATTAAACACAGTGGACATTTCTCAAGCAAAGATTGCCCCAACTTGCAATTCATCAATCAATGTGACTGATTTTATTTTGGGGTTAAGTGAAGGAGAAAGGCACCTCATGGGCCTTCTGAGTGATCTCTTTTAATTTTGAGCACTCTTATTGTGTAGCTTGGATCACCAATCTAGTGTACACAAGAATTTTAGAAAGCATACACTTGCGAATTTTCAGGCTGGAGGTTGAAAAAACTCTCAATTCGGTCTTATTTCTTAAAATTCATCATGAAATCTCTTAATGAGCTCAATAAAGGATGAAATGTACACGAGTATTATACAAAACAAGTAATTGTCTGAACAAAAGCTTCATTATTGCCAATGTTTGAAAAACTTAAAGAGCAATACATATGAAAAACATTCTAAGGAACTCCTTTACACATGTATACACACTTTCCCTCTTAATAGCTCCCTTCTCCCTTTGAGCAAAGAAATCTCTTAAATGTTTTACACAAGCGTTTTCAGATGAATTTTCAAATTCACATTGCAGGGCCTGCCCAAGAATCATGTAATTTTCAAACTTTATCAGATCAGAATTGTTTTCACACTTTATGTCACGTTTTCACGTTTTATGAAATTTTTATGAATGCAGGGGAGGGGGAAAACAAAAGAAAAATACCCAGAGTTAGTAATCAAGACTATAAAATCGATATGCATGCCCTATGGGGGAACCCTTTTTATGCCAAGGGTAGGCCTAGCATGAAAATGCAATCCTCTAGGGTAGGCACTATACCATACCTGATGGATCTGATCAAATCGTTGAGTGAAAAATAATTTTGAAAAATTTGGTCAATTGGAGTGACGAGAGACACTTGTCAAAATGAGGTCAACGTCCGAATGGATTGATCACTTTTGGTCGACACAAGAATTTGCAAAAACGCACGGGTTTGACCTTGACGAACTTCCTATCGAAGAGATTGGAATTCGTTGACCAAATTTTTTCAGTGAAGCACGGGTCAAAACCCCAACTGATCAAATGGCTGGATGCAATGGATGGTTTTCTCAAAAATCGACTAAGTTTCCCAATTTGAAATTCGGCATTGAAACCCTAATTGGTCGAATGGGTTGAATGAAATTGACAATTTATTTAAAATCGACCGGATTACCCTAAAAAGGGAAACGGGTCAAATGAATTGAGTGAAATTTAAAAGCTTACTCAAAATTGACCGAATCATCCTAAAAAAAGGAACTTAATCGAATGAAATTGAAAATTTTATTCAAAATGGATCGGATCATCCTAAAAAAAGAACTTGATCAAATGAATTGAATGAGATTGAGAATTTTATTCAAAATCGACTGGATCACCCTAAAAAAGGGTAACTGATCAAACGCATTGAATGGGAATTTGATAATTTATTCGAAATTGACTAGATCACCCTAAAAAGGGTAAGCTAGCCAAATGATTTGAATGAAATCGATGATTTATTAAAAGAATGACTTGATTGCCCTAAAAAAGGCAAATTAGTCAAAAGAATTGAATGAAATTGATGATTTATTCAAAATTGCTCGAATTGCCTTAAAGTGAATGAATTGGCAAAATGGATTGATTGAATTGTCCAACCATTGGTGAATTCAAAATTATTGAAATGCATTAGTCTATGAGCCTTCTAAAAATCAAATTTTGGCCTCAATTCACTTATTGTCTCAATAGTGAGGAATTATTTGTGAATTTTTTCAAATTAATGTCCTTTACGCAAGGGATTTTTACCAATTTTTGATAAAATGACCAAAAAATGATTATTAGATGCTCATATTCCAAAAATCGCTCTATGAAAATGATCGGATCCTACCTTACCTTGTGCACTACCCCTTTGGATGGTACAAAATGTAAACGTGCAAGTCTCCTTGGATTAAGTATCCGAGACACAAGGTGGTTTATTCCTAACACGGGATCCCCTAAATGGCATTCCCTTTCTAGGGTTTATGCATGATGCCAGTTTATTAAAGCAGTAAATATGTGACAAATATGGCCTAAAGGACATAAATAATGCATCGAGGGGAAAAGGTCTAAAAATGAAATGTACTTATTGAAAATTAAGTGTAATGACTGAAATTTAAACATGTGAGTTATCTAGTGGGTAGGTCACTAAAAGAAGATCGTGCCAGACCTCTTATTTCCTAACGTTTGTGAATGCAAAAAACAAGAGACAAGGAAAGTTAGTTCAACACATAACCACATAACACGTTGGACAATTTAGATAATATAAAAAGCAACAAAGATATACAAGGAAGGGGGTGGGATCCCTCCCCTCGTGAATAGTGTTTCCTAATTTAGGGTAAGGTCGACTCTACCCTAGGCAATTCTAATATGGATGCATGAGGTTGGGGTTCGCTAATGCATCTAGACTCGATAAGTTCAGGTCCCCGAGCCTTCAGACTTAGAAACCAAGGGTCATCAATTCCAAGGTTCTTTGTCGGTGGCTCGAGCGATTCCCCAGACATTGCTACGCACACGTCGTGTCACGGCTACATGTCCAGGTGAATCTAAAGAAATCCTCAACCTTCGACTAAAAACTAAAGGCTATTAACCCAAAGTTTAAAGCGGAAGATTGAGTGACCCCTCGGATCATGCTACGCACACGTCGTGTCACGATCACATGTCCAAGTGGGTCACCTAATCCCAATAGGGTGGAGTGGCGTGACAAGCCACTAAAAGAAAAATAAATGAGGGATAAAAATAAAGCATATGCACGTATGCTAGTGCTCGTTTGGAGGGGAGGGATCGAGAACCAACGCGAGGCTCTAAGGTGATCTCCCCCACCCAAATGCAATGCAAAGCGCGAGATAAAACAAGTACAACATACATCCAATCAACCAATCATACATACGTGAGTGAGGGAATAGCTTGATACGCGCGCGCGTGGAAAAAAGTCCTAAAATGGAAAATGCAACCCTAATATCCAAATGCCATACATAAAAAGGGTAGAAAAAGGAAAAGAATAGCTAAATCGAATGCTTGGACCCACTTAGGAAGTCCCCAGTGGAGTCGCCAACTGTCGCGCCCCACTTTTTGATGTGTGTAGTGTGAAAGTGTGTGGAATATGTATGTGAACGTGTGTAAAATGAAAATAGAAGGCCATGGGACTTGAAGATGCGACGATTTGGCCAAACGAAGTTCAAAAAGGGTTTTGAATGAAAAATGGAGTCGCCACTTGGTATAGAGTTAGGGTGTACCAAGTCACCCAAAAAAAGTGATTTTTTGGAAGCAAAGTAAACAAAACCCTTTTCAAGAACTTTTAGGTCTACGTAACCAAAGAAAGGGATCGGGGGTCACATTTGATAAGGGAGAAGGCAAAGGCAAAGCCTAAGGCACTCCCTTACCCTAGCAAGAGCTAGTTGCGTGATTTAGCCCCACTTTTCCTAATTCTTCTACCCAAAGTATGTTTCGCATGTTGGATGTGACTAATGGATATGAAAAGGAAAGAAAAAAAATGCAATCCTAAATCTAAAATGTCTCTCATGAGGCTTTTTGGTCCCAACCACATGAGTTGTGGCGGCCAATAAGGAAAGTCCTCATAGAGGTCGCGAATGATGCAAATGAAGACTCAAATATGAGTGCAAATGTGAAAATGTATGAAAACGTGCATGTGTGCGAATGTAAGACAAGTGCATGTGTGCAAATTGGGAAGATAAAGGTGTTTGTGTGCAAATGGATGAAAATATGATAGTAGATACATATAAGTGCAATTGGATGCAATTTGCGAGATAGAAAATAAATAAGTGATAGGGGAAAGAAGAGATGTGTGTGAACATGGCGTGTGGAGTGAGGAAAAATATAAGTAGTGAGAAAAATGTGGATAAAAATGAAAAAAGTGATATGATAAGATGAAGATGCATGAACCTAGAGGAGTGCATCAAGTCGGGTACGGGAGTGACTCCTAATTTCACGACTTTGATTTTTCCTTTGATTAGAAGGAAAAACTAGCGTGCTAAGGCTATTTTGTAGCCACACTCGCTCGTTTCCCTTATCGAAAGGGGGCTCTCAAGCAAATGTACCCTATAACTAGCATGAAAATGCAAAAGCCTAAAATGAAGGGGAAAAGGTTGGAGGGGCATGCCAAATGCTAAAAACTAAGAAGAATGCATGAAATGTAGTGAAACATGCAAATATGAACTAGCGAGGGGAATCCCTAAGGGTCTAGCGTTGGACTAGCCCATCTATGAATTCCTACTAGCGTTGGACTAGTGGAAATCGGAACAATGAGCCACAACTAGCGTTGGACTAGTGTGGATTCGGGAAAGGGGGCCACAACTAGCATTGGACTAGTGTGGTGACGTCCATTCATCCATTACATTCATCTACGACTATAGAAAGCAAGTAGACATGCAAATCATCTATAAACACGTAGCACATAACACTTAGCATGCTCGACTAAATGCAAGAGCCTAATAAAGCGAATTAACACAGCAACAAAGGCAAGCAATGGACCTATTACATTTGCTAACTAAAACAAAAAGGGAAGGGGAAAAATGGACAAAAAAATGCTCTCCAAGCCCTATCTATTACAAGCCAAGAGGTGTACACATACCCTATAAAGAATAACTTAAATAAAAAGCAAAAGTAAAATGAAACAAATGAAAGAAATTAAGGAGAGGCAAAGGAAGCAAGTAGACATGCAATTCTCACTTAGCACGTTGGATCACATAGGGGAGAGACAAAAAAGATAAAAGAAGTTATACCTCCCTTGAAATGAGCTCTAATGGGGTGAAGTCACTTATTTATCCTCCAAAATAAAAGAAATGGTCAAGGTACCAATTTATTTGGGAAAAAACTAAAAGGAAAGTGCGAACACCAAGCTCACTTAATCGTAAAGCCCCTAAAGTCATGACCTAAGTGCAATTGACAAAGCATGGTAGTTAATTGAAGCAAAGCAAACAATGAAGTTGCAAAATTAAAGTTGCCAAGGATCAAATTGATGAAATTATTCAATTGATTGGGTCCTAGTGAAACAAAGGAAAACTTGGGGGGCCAAAGTGCAATTTTCAGAGAGTTATTTCATGCAATCCATGCAATCCACGAAGCTTATGCTTCTGCAAATTTTCAGCTAACATCTTTGCTGCAGTTTCAAATTCCAAACGCAAGTTTCAATTTGCATGCTCAATTTTGATCTAAACTTTACCCATCAAACATCAAAGCTCTAACCCAGCAACCGAATATGGAACTTTAACATCTAAACAATCAAAACATAGAAAGAAACTCATGCAAAAAAAAAAAACACAAAGAAACTCATGCATTCTGCAAACTCACGGCTATGCAGTCTCATTCAATCTCTTACCTATTTGGCCGAATCTATATTCATGCAAATAACCCAAGTATATCTCCACTCAAATCAAAATGCAGAGATTTGAAGCAAAGGTAGGAGTAGGATCAAACAGGTTTTGAACTCAAAAATGCAACAAAAATGATCTGGACAAAATGCTGACTTTGAGGAACAAGATTTTCTGCAATTTTTCCCAGCCGAGGCCTTTTTTCTCTATCGTGCAAGCCAGATTTTTAATTCAAATACAAAGCTTTGATTAGATATTTCTCAACCCAATATCATAACTCTAACTAAGCAACAAGCTACTTAACTTTAAACTCCAAACAAGCAAGAACAATAAAGGAACTGATGCATCACAGAAATTCTGGACAAGACATTCATGTAGAATGGTTTGGCAATCTGAAATTCATTTTCCAGCAAAGCATTCGGCCATACCTCATGCATTTCAGACTTCAAAACATACAAATTCAAACCAAACCTTCTTCTTCCTTCCCTTCAACATCAGATTAAGCTAGCAAAAGATGACTAAAAACCAGTTTTGTTTGTTATTGCTGGAAGTAGGGAAAAACAGCAAATAGGTGCGTAACCTTTGTCATGTTGCAACAAATTTTTACAGCTTGATACTCATATGAATGGATTGCCAAGAACATTGCACAGCACTCATCATTTACGAATTAACTCACACACATCTTTGAACATGAATCTATCCCCTGACCATCCCAACCAAAAACAACAAAGGAAATGCAGCAAAAGAAACTCAGCCGCAACATGTGTTCATGCCACTTTCACTCGGCTAGAATAGGCTTAAGACCCAATCCAGAAAACAAGGAAAAGAACAGGTTCCGTGCACATGGTTATAATATCTCAGCCTAGCCAGAAATTCAGCAGTTCAAACAAAGTAAAATTTTAAACCCAGAATCGCAATCTGTAAAATGCAACAAACTTAATCAAGCTTCGAGCTTGAATTTCCAGCCATGACATCCATCAAGGATTTCATCATTCAAATACGAAAGCCTGTTGCAACCACTGTGGGTTTCATTATTCAAACCACTAATTATGCAATCCAGTTTCCCAAACCAACATAGATCAGGCTACCTATACCTTCTACGGCTAAAACCCATCATCACATTGCAAAATGTAAAGGAAACAGCAACCCAGCAAAACTTTAAGGATCAAAGATCTGATGAAGATCATGAAAACAACAATGAAAATCTAGCCTAACTCACTCTCATGGAACACAGCCCTTTTACTCCCCTGAACCCAACCCTATTCGCGGCTTTCCAGATGCACACGTGTGGAAGGTGAAACAAATGTAAAAGGGAAAGAATTGCAGCACTCTAACATGATCAAGTAACCCATAAGCAACTTCCAGGTTGAAAAATGTTACCTTTGGCTTTAACCGAAGCCTCGGTGTAACCTAAAGATGAAAGCTTTGCTCTCCTTCCTTCCCGGCAACCGGCTTCTCTGGCTTTCCTCCGCCGTTGCCTCCTAGTTCTCTGCTTTTCTTCAGCCGAAGTCCTCCCCTCAGTCGTCCTATTTCTTTTCCCTTTTGCTCTGTTATTTCTCACTCTCAGCCGTTATCCCCCTTAGCTCTCCCTCAAAGTCTCCTCGTAACTCTTCTGGTTTTTTTACTGCCGCTCACTCTCTCTGATTTTTGTTCTCTTTTCCCAGATTGCAGCCGTCACTCCCTTATGCTGTTTTCTTCTTTTTATATGGAACCCAAGGTTCCTAAACCCTCACCCCAATGGTGAGGATGAAAGGCTTCCTCTGCCTTAAAATCCAGCCCTCCAATGGCGTGCGTGACTGTCCTTTGCAAGCTGCAAAAAAAATGCAGCTTGCATGCCGCGGCTTTGCTTTTTTTTTTTTTTTTTAAGTAATTTAACAAAATGGTAATAAAATTAAATGAAAACCAACAATTTAATTAACATCGGATAAAAATGAATAAACTAGAAATAATAAATAGCAAAAAATTGCAATTTTTCATTTTTTCTTTTTTCTTTTCATCATTTTTCATTTTTCATCATTTTTCTCTTTTTCCTTTTTTTTTCAAGAAAACATTGAATTTGAATAAAAACAACTAAAGCATATTTTTTGAATGCTTTTTCTTTTTCTTTTTTCTTTTTCGAGAAATTCTATGCTAAAAACTTACAAATAAAAATAATAAAATAAAAACTAAAAAACTAAAAACTAAAAAGTGAATAAAACTTAATACGACAAATAAAATAGTAAATGCAAATTACACTAAAATTTTGGTGTCTACAACAGAGCCAACGGAACAAAACAAAATTTATTACTTTTCCCAGGACTTGAACACAAAGAAAATTGATGTTAAAAAGGCAAATGGAGCAAGAATTAATGCATCAAATCCGAGAGATATTTGGGCAAAACTTATACAAAGGACACTAGAGAAAATTAAAACCTAGACCATATATAAGGTTGATAACAAATAAACAAGCAATATTTGTAACAGTTATCAGTTATGTCATGGTGCATGTTGTTATTTGTCTGAATATCAAAATTAAGGAAGTATAATATATGAAAAGAACAAACTTTTTTCTTGGTTAGAAAGAACAAAATATAAGTAAAATCCTATCATTGAAATGTTAAAAAAGTCATCAAATTTTAGTTACCTATCTAGCTTTTTTTAGAAGAATGGTCCAAGTGATGATTAACTACAATTAGGAGCAGCCTTTTTCAGAAGAATGGTCCAAGAGATGATTAACTACAATTAGGAACATGCATCTCTGTACTACTACTGCTTCAGGATTCCATACACTGTCTAAGGGGTTGAGGTGGAAATGTCGGATGGAGGAAAGAGGAAGGAAATAGAAGAATGCACAGACGGAGGCACAGATTTTCACCAGATTGAGAAGAAATTATCTACGAATTTGGGTGAAAGTGGAGGATGTAGGAGTATATAGTACCACGGGGGACAAGATTTTTGGCCAGTTCAGGACTGAAATCACGATATGAAATTAGGCATAGTTGAATGGAAAACGACCAATAACCAAATTTTTTTCCTTCGGGCTATGTTACCCGGCCTCGCAATTCACCCCAGGTACAACTGTATCTACACGAAACGGGCACGAGTACAGAATCCGTACCTGATTTGGCCAAAAAATTTTGGATACATTGACGGTTATGAGATGTGCAAGATGTGATGTTGATGGCGGGAAAGGAGAGATGGACAAGAAGTCACATGAGATGGGAAAAGCAGTGAAGAGGAAGAAGAGTGGCTGTAAAGGGTGAGCCCTCCCACTATAAACCTATTGTGGATTTGTCACCTGTGACGGCCCCCACCTCCCCCTAAGGCGAACCAGAGGGTTCGGCGGGCCGCCTGCCCAGCTCTCGCCGGGACTCAGTCGATCACTACAGTCCTCAAACAAATACAAGATAAAATCTCAAATAAAAATCAAATATTCCAACATTTACATATCAACAGCGAAGCGTCCACGCTTCCACTGCCACTCTGATCCTTGATCACAATTATTATACAGGAGGAAGTCCAAAACTAGCCTATTACACATCCAATCCAATCAATTCTAAACGTTCAAGACAATCCCAATATGAATGATTACACAAAAGGAATCCAAATTCAATCCATACATGAGATAATCCATGAATAAACACTACAAGCCACTCCTTCGCCTTGAGCCCTGTGGAGGGGAATAAAACATTTTGGGGTGAGCTAGAAGCTCAGCGAGTAACCAGTAAAATCAGTAATCAAATCTGTTTAACAATAGTTCATTTCAATGATGTCATTTCAATATGGAGTATCAATAATTCAAGAAACATGTACAATGGAAAGCGATAGTAACATTCGTGAAAAGGATACATTCGTTCTCCTGTCATTTCATTTCATTTGGTTTCATTCGTGCATTCATTCACCCCGTCCCTGGCTTTTGGCCAGGCTCCACCAACCTACAAGGTAATACTCGAGTATACCGAAACGTTCACCCAAGTTCCTAGTCACCCGACCGAGTCCGCTTCTGGCTCGAGACGACCGGTAACAAGGGGCAATGGCCAGTTCAGCCCAAAAGGCTTACATTCATGCGCAAGTAGCATTTAATCATTAATCATTGAAAATTTCATATTTATTTAGGTCGAGTGCGATAAAGTACACACTCGCCTAGAAAACTCGTTTCAACAATCCTTGAAAGCAAAAATCAATAATAACAAGACACTAATGCAAGCACGCATGATATGTAAGAAACAGTTCCAAAAGTAACTTTGAAAACGGTTCAAAAGTAGATAATGCAGGAAAGCGGTTCAAAAGTAAATTTGGAAACAGTTTGAGGTCACTCACCTCCACGGCTCCGAAACTATCCATCATGTATCATTGCCTTGCTCAAATCCAAGTCCTAAATCACAAACTCAATGCAAATAACTTCCTTCAAAAGTTCGGACAGCACTTCCCCTGAATTTCCTTACTTTTCCAGCCATCACGGCTTCATTATATCCTCAGCCAGTCCCAAAGGTACACACACAACACCATGATCACATTAAACCAGAAAATTCCTCAAAAAAATAAAAACTTCACCAATTCATTCCAAACCAAGAAATAAACCACAATTTCCAACACTATAGCCACCATTAGGCATAAATGAAACATCATTAGGTGTAAGAGGATAGTCAATCACTACTTACCAAGTAAACAAGAGAGAGGAAGTTGTAGAACACCTTAGCTTCTCCAAAAACTTCACCAAACAACTCACTAGCACCTAATGGAAAGCCTTTATGGAGTAGAAACTAGTTTAGGCAAGTGGTTTGGTTGATTTGAGCTAGAGAATTGCCAAACTTTGAAGAGGTTTTTCTTCCTTCTTTGCTAGGGAGAGAGTCAGTGTGACAGCCCCACCTTCCCCTAAGGCGTACCGAAGGGGTTAGCGGACTGCCTGCCCAGCTCTCGGCAGGACTACTAAAACGGTAAAACATTAATTCAAGTCGTTCGGGAAAACTACTAACGCGCTTAACCCAACCATCAATCAAGAAATGAAAAACAAAAGTTAAAACATAAAGTAAATAGTGACTGCCACGTCACAAACAGCCAGGATCCAATCAAATGCAAATAACTGCTTACAAACTCTGAAAGGAATATATATACAAGCCAAGTATAATACATGGAACATGAATACACACACTGTTACCAACCACATTGGTATGATTACAAGCCAAAAGGAAACATGTAAATTCAAGTACAATCAAGTTACCAACTATTGAGGAGCTATACAAAATCTCTCAACTAGCTCTACTCAACTCAGCTTCAAACTCAAAAGTCCAAAAGGTAAATCCCTGTAAGGAAAACAAAATTCACGGAGTGAGCTTTCGCCCAATGAGGTACCATCACCAAAATATACCAGGATCACATAAGCACAAGAATATTCAGTCCAAATACGCACGTCAAGTAAGTAAAATCAACAACACCCAAGTATAGGGAATAAAAGGATACGGATGGCTCTCAAGAGCCCTTTTCCTCTTTTGCCATGCTTGATCTCATCTCATTGACTCTCCGTCAATATATACCAGGTAATCATGACCGTAGACTCCTCTTTACTCCAATTATCCGTCCACCTCACTTTCCCCTTACCGGGCCCGAACACCAAACAGTACAGAATTGGTATTACTCGAGTATACCGGAATCAAGGGTCTCATACCCAAAGATTCCCAAATACAGTCCCCATGGCTTGTCAAATGTCCCCGACTAAGTCCTTACTGGCTCGAGTCCATTGACTTCCAATGAGGTAGAGCTCAGAGTGAACAGTAAAGATTGGTATCCAAGCGATACCAAATCCAGTATAGTCAAGAATATTCAAGTCATATCATAAACAGTCAAGTAAGCTTAGTAGAATAACCAGTCAAGAAGGCCAGAGAGTACGAGAGTGGTAAAGTACACCCTCGCCTCACCTAGCTCAAACAATCATCACAACTAGCCCAAATCACAGAATTCAAGTACAAGAAAGCCACAGAATAAAAAACATGTGAGTAGTACACTCACCAAGTTTAACAAAGAATTTCACAAGTTTTCGCCCGACGTGAGCCTCGGATCACCGGCACGCCCTATAGCAATCAAGAAAATACAATGAAAACTCAAACACAAGTCGAATACCTTTTTCTAGGAACTATTAAGGCAAGACCCAAATATAGCTTGGAAATGAAAAATACATAACATTTAGGGTTAAAAGGAGAAACAAACCCAAAACCGTTCATTTCTAGTCCATCTCAACCCAACTCACAAGAATCTAATACCCTAGACACTCGGACAGCATTTCCCCTAAAATTTCAGCTTTTCCAACCTGCAAGACAACCAATAAAACTATCCAACACAACCACAAGCACCCAAACAAGTCATAAGCCATTCAATATACTTCATTAGGGTCACAATACCCTTCAATTATAGCCAATTAGAAGGTCAACAATCAACTATAAAAAACCCCCAATTTGAAACCCTAAATCTGAAATTTTCCGCACAAACGGAAATTGTCCGCAATTAACCACAATTAACGCACAAGAGAGCTATAAAATGCCATTTAGAACCATCAATTCCAGCTCAATCATCTCAATCATAGGAAAACAGAAAAAATCCAGAAAAAATCAGAAAATTAGGAAACTTCACTCCAATCCACCAAATCTTCCGTAAAATCGCGTAAATAGCTACTATAAGGCACCAATTGGCCAAAATTAATAACAAAAGATGAGTTCCAAGCAAGATACCTTAGTTCTTCAAGAAAGGTTGTAGCTTAGGTGATTTTCTTCCAAAACAACACCACCAAGTTCTTCAAAGACCCTAAGCAAGATGTTTTTATGGACTAATTCAAGAAACAAACGGCTAGTTTTCAAGATTTGAG
Source organism: Coffea eugenioides (assembly GCF_003713205.1). NCBI lineage: Eukaryota > Viridiplantae > Streptophyta > Magnoliopsida > Gentianales > Rubiaceae > Coffea > Coffea eugenioides. The sequence continues at coordinate 39,341,445 of NC_040040.1, forward strand.
CAAGGATTTGAAGATGAAGGTTGAAGAATCTTTTCCTTTTGCTTCCAAGGAGAATTCGGCCAAGAGGGAGGAAGAAGTGAAGTCATCTTGGTCAAAATTAGACTTTAAGTAAAGTTAAAGAAGTTAGGCCAAAAGTTAGGCAAGTTTAAGCTAATGACAAGTGGACACTTGGCACCTTATTGTTGCTAGAAGTCATGTTCTTGTCTCCTCAGTATTAATTCATCTAGGTGACCTCCAATTATCTCCTAACACCTAGTAATTAAATCCCTATATGCAATATTTAACCGAATCGGCCGAATTTCTCTCACTAAATGCACTAGCGGGTCCCACGTCCAAAATACGTTCAAATTTGCGCACGAACTACCTTATACTAGAAAAATGATTTAAGAACTATATTTACTGATAAAATGTTGATAAAAGTAATATAATAAAGAAATTAAAAGAAAACGGGTGCACAGGAATAAAATAATAAATAAATAAAATTTTTTTTTTATTTTTTTTTATTTTTTCTGGGTTCTCACACTCTCTCCCCCTTAAAGAATTTCGCCCTCGAAATTGCTCACCTGGGTTACTAAATAGCTCAGGGTATTTCTTTTGCATCTCTTCCTCCAACTCCCAAGTTGCCTCTTCTATTCCATGATTTCTCCACAAAACCTTTACCAATGGAATTTGCTTATTCCTCAGTTCCTTAATCCTTCGATCGAGTACTTGTACAGGTCTTTCTTCGTAAGTAAGTGCCTCATCTAACTCAATCTCCTCTGGTCGCACAACGTGGGTTGGATCAGGATAGTATTTTTTTAGCATCGAAACATGGAAGACGTCATGAATCCGAGATAAACTTGGCGGCAACTCGAGTCGGTACGCTACCTTCCCAACTCGTTGGAGAATTTTGTAAGGCCCCACGAACCGTGGTTGAAGTTTCTTTCCTCTACCCGCAGTGACACTTCGTAGTGGTGTGATTTTAAGGAAAACACGGTCTCCAACTTCGAACTCCAAGTCTTTCCTTCGGTTATCTGCGTAGCTCTTTTGTCGGCTTTGAGCTGTTTGGAGTCTTTGACGAATCAATTTAACCTTCTCTTGTGCATCCTCCATCCAAGGAATGGTTGTTGGATCTAGAGCTTTCTTTTCCCCTACTTCATCCCAATAAATGGGCGAACGACACTTCCGTCCGTAGAGAGCTTCATATGGTGCCATTTGAATGGACGAATGGAAACTGTTATTGTAGGCAAACTCTACCAAAGTCATATGTTGACCCCAATTACCCCCAAAATCCAGAATACAAGTTCGTAACATATCCTCGAGGGTTTGAATGGTTCGCTCTGACTGTCCATCCGTCTGGGGGTGATAAGTGGTACTAAGGTTGATTTTGGTCCCCAAGTTCTCCTGAAACTTTTGCCAAAACCTCGATACAAAACGAGGATCTCGGTCTGAAACTATACTCACTGGAACCCCATGCAACCTCACAATTTCATTCAGGTACAATCGAGCCAGCTTATCCATGGAATCCTTCACATTCACGGGTAAGAAATGAGCCGATTTGGTCAACCGATCAACGATCACCCAAACGGCATCATGTCCTTTCTGAGTTCTTGGCAGTCCAGAAACAAAGTCCATCGTGATATTTTCCCACTTCCATTCAGGTATCTCAAGAGGTTGTAACAGTCCAGAGGGTTTTTGGTGTTCAGCCTTGACTTGCTGGCAAATCAGACAGGTTTGGATATATTGAGCAATCTCCCTCTTCATCTTATCCCACCAGTACAACCGTCGCAAGTCTTGGTACATCTTATTACTACCAGGATGGATCGTGTATTTCGATCGATGGGCTTCCTCTAAAATTTCTCTTTTCAGGTTTTCATCATTGGCTACCACTACTCGGTTCCTATACCTTAAAATCCCTTCAGGACCCAAATTGAAGTCAGGTAGTGCTTCCTTTTCCACCTTTTCCTTCCACTTTTGTACCATCGGATCCTTCTCTTGGGCTTCTTTAATTCGATCGAGAATAGCAGATGTCACCCGAATATTCCCAAAAGTTATTTGTTTGCCTCCCAGTCTAGGGTTCCACTCGCTAGCTGCTCCTAACATTTCCCACTCCTTGACCATTAACCTTGCTACTTGAGCCTTCCGACTTAAGGCGTCCGCTACTACGTTAGCCTTACCGGGATGGTAGTTGATCGTGCAGTCATAATCTTCTAAGAGTTCCATCCACCGGCGTTGCCTCATATTCAACTCTTTTTGGGAGAAAAGGTATTTAAGACTCTTATGGTCTGAATAAACCTCAAAGGTAACCCCGTAGAGGTAGTGTCTCCACTTTTTCAGAGCAAAGACCACAGCAGCTAACTCCAAGTCATGGGTAGGGTAGTTTTGTTCATGGGTTTTCAGTTTCCTAGAGGCAAAAGCAATCACGTTCTTGTTTTGCATTAACACACACCCTAAGCCTTCCCTCGAAGCATCGGTATAAACAGTAAAACTGTCCTTCCCATTAGGCAAGGCCAAAACAGGAGCCCTAGTTAACCTTCGCTTCAACTCCTGAAAACTGGTTTCACACCTAGTATCCCACACAAAACGGCTATTTTTCTTCGTTAGATCGGTTAAAGGGCCGGCCAATTTGGAAAAGTCTTTAATAAAGCGTCTATAGTACCCATCCAACCCTAAGAAACTGCGAATCTCAGTGGGATTTTCGGGCCTCTTCCATTCAGCCACTGCCTCTACTTTCGCGGAATCCACTGTAATACCTTCTTTTGAAATCACATGTCCCAAGAAAGAAATTTTCTCCAACCAAAATTCACACTTACTAAATTTGGCGTATAGCCGATGATTTCTCAGGGTTTGTAACACTAGCTTCAAATGCTGCTCATGTTCCTCACGGGTTTTAGAATAGACCAAGATGTCGTCAATAAACACGACAACAAATCGGTCCAGGTAAGGTTTGAAAACCCGATGCATCAAATCCATAAAGGCGGCAGGGGCATTGGTCAACCCAAAGGGCATGACTGCAAACTCAAAATGCCCATATCTAGAATTGAAAGCAGTCTTGGGTATATCTTCTTTCTTAATAAGCAACTGATAGTAACCCTGTCGGAGATCTAACTTTGAAAAGACCACCGCGCCTTGCAACTGGTCAAACAGTTCATCGATATGGGGAAGTGGGTATTTGTTCTTAATGGTCATATTGTTTAATCCCCGATAATCGATACACAATCTAAAAGTTCCATCCTTCTTCTTAACAAAGAGTACCGGAGCCCCCCACGGAGATCCACTCTCCTGAATAAACCCACGCTCCAACAGGTCTTGTAACTGTAATTTCAACTCCTTGAGTTCCGCAGGTGCCATTCGATAGGGGGTCTTAGAGATAGGTGATGTCCCCGGTAACAGGTCAATCTTAAACTCTATCTCTCTCTCCGGAGGTAAAGTTACTAATTCATCAGGAAACACATCCGGATACTCACTTACTACCGACACATCTTCAACCCTCAATTTATCAGTGGGAGTGTTTATAAGAAAAGCTAGGAACCCTTGGGCCCCTCTATACAGAAATTTCCTAGCCCGAATACCCGAAATTAATGCAGATGAGGCTAAACTACCCCTTATATCAAGCCTTAGGGTTGCCTCCCCCGGTATACGAAATTCCACTACTTTTCTCTTACAATCAAGTTGTGCATCGTACTTCGCTAGCCAGTCCATACCCAATATAACGTCATACCCCTTAATAGCTAAACTTATAAGATTCCCCAAAAGCTTTCTCTCTCCTACCCAAATTTCACAATTTGTATACATCAAACCAGTAATCAAACGTTGGTCCCCCGTAGGAGTACTAACTTCTAAGTCATAAGGCAAGCTAACAGGGGTTATATCAATGCCGCACATAAAATCGGGGTTAACAAAGGAGTGGGTAGCACCAGGGTCTATCAAAATCCTAGCTAGACGATGGAAAACAGGGATCGTACCTTCTACAACCCCAGAGGAATCAGGGACTTGTTGTTGCTCAAGGGAGTAAACCCGAGCTGGCACCTTCGGCTTTGTCCCTTCTACCTTGAACTGTCCCGAGTTGGCCTTCGACGACTGGGTGGTTACTCTAGCCTCCTGAGGTAACACCGGACAGTTAGCTATTTGATGCTCTGCACTCCCGCAGCGCAAGCATTTCCTTTCTTTCCTCCAACAGTTGTCCTCAGTGTGGTTGGGTTTCCCACAAAATCCACAGGGTCCACGTGCAACTGAGGCCGAACTTCCTTGTGAGACGCTTCTCTGTGGGCCTCGTCCATTGTGACCACCCCTCGGCGGAGTCCCTCGCGTCATTCCCGGTTGCCTTCCTCCTCCGGCTCCTCTTCCAAACTTAGGAGGGGTCCCTTTATCCCCTTGGTTCGAACTACTCGCAGAGAACCCCCGTTTTTTCACCTGAAAATTCCTTACTTGGAGCCTTGCATTTTCAACTCGCAAAGCTTTCTCCACAGCGTCACTAAAGATATTGATCTGGGCTACCGCCAGATCCTTTTGAATTTCCACATTGAGCCCCCTGAATAAAACGCCGAACTCTCCTTTGCTCCGTTAGAATGAGTTCAGGGGCGAACTTAGATAAACGAGTAAACTGGCTCTCGTACTCAGCCACCGATTGCGTCCCCTGACGGAGTCTAATGAACTCGTCCTCCTTCTTTTCCTGGACTAGAGGGGGAAAGTATTTCGCATTGAAGTCCCTCACAAAGTTTACCCATGTTCTTGGGGTTTGTTCCCGGTCCCACTTCATTCGTATCACGTTCCACCAAGAACGCGCGGCCCCTTCCAGTTGGAATACAGCGAAAGTAACCTGTCTCTCTTCTGAATAGTGTAGGGCGGCAAAAATATCTATCATTTTCTCTAACCATTTTTCGGCCACGTCTGGATCTGGCCCTCCCAGAAATTTTGGCGGAGAAAACTTCTGAAATCTCTCTAGGGCCCGATCTTCACTCTCTACTACATGGCCAGGGTTCCCAGGTTGCTGGATAGGAGGTTGGCCCTGCTGTTGCACTACGTGGGCTAACAGGTCGGTCATTTGCTGCATAGCAGCAGCTATCTGGGCATTAGGGTCAACCCTAGGTTCAGGATTTGGTTCAGTCGTGGTATCCCTAGTACCCTCGTCAGTTGTGGGTTGCCTAACCCCGCGCCCGCGGCCTCGTCCACTACGAGTGCCTTCCATTGCTCTAATGTCACTCTAAAGTCGAGGTACAAAATAATATTAAAAGTGCATATAAATATAGTCACATAAGCATGATCGAAGAACCAAAAATAAACACCACATAAGATATGTATACACATAGAACAGTTATACACAGAACACATAACTGTGACAAACAGTCATACATGAGCAGTCAAGCAAATATATACAAAAGTACTCCCGTGAAGCCAAAAGAGGGTCTGTCAAAATACACTGTACAACCTAGGCCCCAAAAGGTACAAAAGGTACAAAACAGCTAACCAAAAGCTTCTCCTAGGTATCCCTCACACGGGATCAAAACAAGGCTCAAAACCCTAATCTAGTCCTCGACGGAGCCAACCGACTCCCCCCCAGAGCTAGAGCTAGGGGCGCCTCCCTGACCTGGAGCTCCGCCACCTGGAACTCCCCCTGGCGCATTGGCGCCAATCACTCCCTGGATGAGTGCCCCACACTCATCGATAATAGCGCCGGACCGGTCTCTCACCTCCCGGACTACCCTAGTGAGGCGGTCGTTAACCACCTGCAACTGCTCTCTCAGAGCGTTCGTCCTCTCCTGCTCCATGGCCACGTCCCCCTGGAGCTCCCCAATCCTATCGGCCTGCATCCGCGTGATGCCCCTAAGCCTAAGGGTCTCAGTGCGCTCCCTGGCGGCGGCACATCTAAGCCTCCGTCGCTCAGCAAGCACTGCCACAACCACGTGGTCCGCGTAAGAATAAAACTGGCAACGCCTACAGCGGCGGGTCCGGCTAGCGGTATACCACAGCCGGATCGGACCTCCTGGTCTCTCCTGGTAGTCGATAACCCGTGGGCGCCTCTGAGGTGGCTCGTCTCCGCCCGCTCCACTAGTGCCAGCCATAACCTACAAAGATAGCAAAGGTTTATAGCTTAGACAATATATTCACACTCTTTTGCCATGCTTGATCTCATCTCATTGACTCTCCGTCAATATATACCAGGTAATCATGACCGTAGACTCCTCTTTACTCCAATTATCCGTCCACCTCACTTTCCCCTTACCGGGCCCGAACACCAAACAGTACAGAATTGGTATTACTCGAGTATACCGGAATCAAGGGTCTCATACCCAAAGATTCCCAAATACAGTCCCCATGGCTTGTCAAATGTCCCCGACCAAGTCCTTACTGGCTCGAGTCCATTGACTTCCAATGAGGTAGAGCTCAGAGTGAACAGTAAAGATTGGTATCCAAGCGATACCAAATCCAGTATAGTCAAGAATATTCAAGTCATATCATAAACAGTCAAGTAAGCTTAGTAGAATAACCAGTCAAGAAGGCCAGAGAGTACGAGAGTGGTAAAGTACACCCTCGCCTCACCTAGCTCAAACAATCATCACAACTAGCCCAAATCACAGAATTCAAGTACAAGAAAGCCACAGAATAAAAAACATGTGAGTAGTACACTCACCAAGTTTAACAAAGAATTTCACAAGTTTTCGCCCGACGTGAGCCTCGGATCACCGGCACGCCCTATAGCAATCAAGAAAATACAATGAAAACTCAAACACAAGTCGAATACCTTTTTCTAGGAACTATTAAGGCAAGACCCAAATATAGCTTGGAAATGAAAAATACATAACATTTAGGGTTAAAAGGAGAAACAAACCCAAAACCGTTCATTTCTAGTCCATCTCAACCCAACTCACAAGAATCTAATACCCTAGACACTCGGACAGCATTTCCCCTAAAATTTCAGCTTTTCCAACCTGCAAGACAACCAATAAAACTATCCAACACAACCACAAGCACCCAAACAAGTCATAAGCCATTCAATATACTTCATTAGGGTCACAATACCCTTCAATTATAGCCAATTAGAAGGTCAACAATCAACTATAAAAAACCCCCAATTTGAAACCCTAAATCTGAAATTTTCCGCACAAACGGAAATTGTCCGCAATTAACCACAATTAACGCACAAGAGAGCTATAAAATGCCATTTAGAACCATCAATTCCAGCTCAATCATCTCAATCATAGGAAAACAGAAAAAATCCAGAAAAAATCAGAAAATTAGGAAACTTCACTCCAATCCACCAAATCTTCCGTAAAATCGCGTAAATAGCTACTATAAGGCACCAATTGGCCAAAATTAATAACAAAAGATGAGTTCCAAGCAAGATACCTTAGTTCTTCAAGAAAGGTTGTAGCTTAGGTGATTTTCTTCCAAAACAACACCACCAAGTTCTTCAAAGACCCTAAGCAAGATGTTTTTATGGACTAATTCAAGAAACAAACGGCTAGTTTTCAAGATTTGAGCAAGGATTTGAAGATGAAGGTTGAAGAATCTTTTCCTTTTGCTTCCAAGGAGCATTCGGCCAAGAGGGAGGAAGAAGTGAAGTCATCTTGGTCAAAATTAGACTTTAAGTAAAGTTAAAGAAGTTAGGCCAAAAGTTAGGCAAGTTTAAGCTAATGACAAGTGGACACTTGGCACCTTATTGTTGCTAGAAGTCATGTTCTTGTCTCCTCAGTATTAATTCATCTAGGTAACCTCCAATTATCTCCTAACACCTAGTAATTAAATCCCTATATGCAATATTTAACCGAATCGGCCGAAGTTCTCTCACTAAATGCACTAGCGGGTCCCACGTCCAAAATACGTTCCAATTTTCTCACGAACTACCTTATACTAGAAAAATGATTTTAAAACTATATTTACTGATAAAATGTTGATAAAAGTAATATAATAAAGAAAATAAAAAAAAAACGGGTGCACAGGAATAAAATAATAAATAAATAAAAATAAATTTTTTTTTTCTGGGTTCTCACAGTCAGCCACAAGGAGGTAAGAAAAGAATGAATTTTTGGTTAATTTGTGAGATATTTAACCAATGGGTCAAAAGTCAAAAACATGAATAGTGTTCCATAAATTCCACCCAATGATATTGTGACACTTGGCACCTCTTTAAATGCATTTCTATCCTTTGGTCACCTCTCACATCAATCACTTCACCTCCTCTACTTATCTCTTAACACCCGATAAATTTTACACAGTATCCGAAACTTAACCTTATTGGCCGAATTTTTCCGAATTTTTCGCACTAGTGGGTCCCACATCCAAAATACGCTTTTAATTTCTCAAAAACTAACCGATTTTTAAAACTAATTTTGCTCATAAACTTTATCTGGGATTTTTTCTAATCAAGAAAATGTAGAAAAGGCGGGTTTTGTTTTAAACAAAATAAACCCTAGAAAATTAGAAAATTTTCGGGTTTTCAAACTCATTTTTTTCGGGGCGTCACAATCTCCCCTCCTTAAAAGAATGTCGTCCTCGACATTCCCTCTTGTACCAATCAAGTCAAGACATCCCGCAAAAATCTCTCAAGAGTCAAATCAAACCCACAGTCCGGCATCCTAAACTTCAAGCCTAGGATACACTACAGAGATCTGAAGCCTAAGCTCTGATACCAACTGTGACGGCCCCCACCTCCCCCTAAGGCGAACCAGAGGGTTCGGCGGGCCGCCTGCCTAGCTCTCGCCGGGACTCAGTCGATCACTACAGTCCTCAAACAAATACAAGATAAAATCTCAAATAAAAATCAAATATTCCAACATTTACATATCAACAGCGAAGCGTCCACGCTTCCACTGCCACTCTGATCCTTGATCACAATTATTATACAGGAGGAAGTCCAAAACTAGCCTATTACACATCCAATCCAATCAATTCTAAACGTTCAAGACAATCCCAATATGAATGATTACACAAAAGGAATCCAAATTCAATCCATACATGAGATAATCCATGAATAAACACTACAAGCCACTCCTTCGCCTTGAGCCCTGTGGAGGGGAATAAAACATTTTGGGGTGAGCTAGAAGCTCAGCGAGTAACCAGTAAAATCAGTAATCAAATCTATTTAACAATAGTTCATTTCAATGATGTCATTTCAATATGGAGTATCAATAATTCAAGAAACATGTACAATGGAAAGCGATAGTAACATTCGTGAAAAGGATACATTCGTTCTCCTGTCATTTCATTTCATTTGGTTTCATTCGTGCATTCATTAACCCCGTCCCTGGCTTTTGGCCAGGCTCCACCAACCTACAAGGTAATACTCGAGTATACCGAAACGTTCACCCAAGTTCCTAGTCGCCCGACCGAGTCCGCTTCTGGCTCGAGACGACCGGTAACAAGGGGCAATGGCCAGTTCAGCCCAAAAGGCTTACATTCATGCGCAAGTAGCATTTAATCATTAATCATTGAAAATTTCATATTTATTTAGGTCGAGTGCGATAAAGTACACACTCGCCTAGAAAACTCGTTTCAACAATCCTTGAAAGCAAAAATCAATAATAACAAGACACTAATGCAAGCACGCATGATATGTAAGAAACAGTTCCAAAAGTAACTTTGAAAACGGTTCAAAAGTAGATAATGCAGGAAAGCGGTTCAAAAGTAAATTTGGAAACAGTTTGAGGTCACTCACCTCCACGGCTCCGAAACTATCCATCATGTATCATTGCCTTGCTCAAATCCAAGTCCTAAATCACAAACTCAATGCAAATAACTTCCTTCAAAAGTTCGGACAGCACTTCCCCTGAATTTCCTTACTTTTCCAGCCATCACGGCTTCATTATATCCTCAGCCAGTCCCAAAGGTACACACACAACACCATGATCACATTAAACCAGAAAATTTCTCAAAAAAATAAAAACTTCACCAATTCATTCCAAACCAAGAAATAAACCACAATTTCCAACACTATAGCCACCATTAGGCATAAATGAAACATCATTAGGTGTAAGAGGATAGTCAATCACTACTTACCAAGTAAACAAGAGAGAGGAAGTTATAGAACACCTTAGCTTCTCCAAAAACTTCACCAAACAACTCACTAGCACCTAATGGAAAGCTTTTATGGAGTAGAAACTAGTTTAGGCAAGTGGTTTGGTTGATTTGAGCTAGAGAATTGCCAAACTTTGAAGAGGTTTTTCTTCCTTCTTTGCTAGGGAGAGAGTCAGCCACAAGGAGGTAAGAAAAGAATGAATTTTTGGTTAATTTGTGAGATATTTAACCAATGGGTCAAAAGTCAAAAACATGAATAGTGTTCCATAAATTCCACCCAATGATATTGTGACACTTGGCACCTCTTTAAATGCATTTCTATCCTTTGGTCACCTCTCACATCAATCACTTCACCTCCTCTACTTATCTCTTAACACCCGATAAATTTTACACAGTATCCGAAACTTAACCTTATTGGCCGAATTTTTCCGAATTTTTCGCACTAGTGGGTCCCACATCCAAAATACGCTTTTAATTTCTCAAAAACTAACCGATTTTTAAAACTATTTTTGCTCATAAACTTTATCTGGGATTTTTTCTAATCAAGAAAATGTAGAAAAGGCGGGTTTTGTTTTAAACAAAATAAACCCTAGAAAATTAGAAAATTTTCGGGTTTTCAAACTCATTTTTTTCGGGGCGTCACAACACCTCTGCACCGTCTTAGATTTAAGAGCCACCGGTGCCTTGGAGGGTCTCTCCAGGATTCGAACCCTGATCCCGTTGGATAAGAGGTCTTAAGGTTGAATCCTGATACCACTTGAGCTATAGCTCAAGTTCGAACCCTGGTCCTTTTGGATAAGGGATTTTAAGGTTGAATCCTGGTACCACTTGAGTTATACGGTTCGAATCCAGAGGAGGCCCTCCAAGGCACCGGAGGCTCTTAAGTCCAAGACGGTGCCGATGTGACAAATCCACAATTGGTCTCTAGTGGGAGGGTTCACCCTCTACAATTATCAAATGCGAAAAAATTTGAAAATTATTTTCAGGAAAACATTTTACATCCAAACAAACAAACCTTAATGTGAATATATAGATGCTTCTAGATCTTGTATATCTACATTAAGGGGATAATTGATATACATAAAATCACTGATTTAAATCAGTCATTCAAAGGCTTTTTGTTGTTGTTAGAATCAAAGTTGACATTGGTTTCTGGGATTTTCTTATCCTTCCTTGTACAAAACCCAGCATCTATAAATCCAAAAGCAAAAGGAAAGAGTATCCTTTTGTGTTTGCAATTGTTTGGATGGGTGAGAAAGGACTTGTGGGCCTAAGGAGCTGGTACGTCAAGATTAAACTTTCAGTCAGCAAGAAATCGGGAGAATATGCAATACTTAGGATTTACCCTTTCTGATAGACTAAATACCAACTCAATTTCTCATTTCCCTACTGTTTGATTGATTACAAGCCAAGTATTTCTGTGTACAAGACATGTACCATCATATTCAAGAGTGAAAAATCAGATGGGACATAAAAGGCAGAAGATATTTGACAAGCAACCCATAATGTGAAAAGAGAACATGAAAGATCACCATTGAATAACCCTTTGCATAATAAGTCTGAAAAAAAAGGTCAAAGCCAAACTGTTGAGTATTTAGCACTTAGCAGAGAGGACAATTGTGCATAATGGTTTCACAAAATCCTAAACCCTCCATAAATTACCACCTTGAAGCCTTAAATAACATCCCAAAGCTTTCAATCTATAAAAAGGCAGCAGTACAGAGAGAAAAAATGGACAATCTCATAGCGCTAGTCTTATTCTTCTTTTGGTTCAAGCATAGAAATGCTTATCACAGAGGCAACGGAACAAAACAAAATTTACTACTTCCCCAAGAATTGAACACAAAGAAAGTTGATTTTAAAAAGACAAATGGAACAAGAATTAATGCATCAAATCCAAGAGATATTTGGACAAAACTTATACAAAGGACACTAGAGAAAATTAAAATCTAGACCATATATAAGGTTGGTAACAAATAAACAAGTAATATTTGTAACAGTTATCAGTTATATCATGGTGCATGTTGTTACTTGTCTGCATATTAAAATTAAGGAAGTATAATATATGAAAAGAACAAACTTTTTTCTTGGTTAAAAAGAACAAAATATTAGTAGAATCCTATCATTGAAATGTTAAAAAAGTCATCAAATTTTAGTTACCTTCCCAGCTCTTTTCAGAAGAATGGTCGAAGTGATGATTAACTACAATTAGGAGCAGCCATTTTCAGAAGAATGGTCCAAGAGATGATTAACTACAATTAGGAGCATGCATCTCTGCACTACTATTGCTTCAGGATTCCAGACATTGTCTAGGGGGTTGAGGTTAAAATGTCGGAGAGAGGAAAGAGGAAGGAAAAGGAAAAATGCATAGACGGAGGCTCGGATTTTCACCAGATTGAGAAGAAATTATTTGGGTTTCGGTGGAAGTGGAGGATGTAGGAGTATACAGTACCGCCGTGGACAACATTTTCAGCCTGCACAGGACTAAAATCACGATATGAAAATGGGCATAGTCGATTGGAAAACGACCAATAATCAAAATTTTTTTCCTTCACTTGGGCTATGTTACCCGGCCTCGTAATTCAACCCAGGCGTAACTATATCTACACGAAACGGGCACGAGTACCGAATCCGTACTTGATATGGCAAAAATCTTTTGGATACATTGACTATTGCAAGATGTGCAAGATGTGATGTTGATGGTGGGAAAGGAGAGATGGACAAGAAGTTACATGAGATGGGAAGAGCAGGGAAGTGGAAGAAGGGTGGCTGTAGAGGGTGTGCCCTCCCACTAGAAACCTATTGTGGATTTGTCACCTCGGCACCATCTTGGGTTTAAGAGCCACCGGTGCTTTGGAGGGCCTCCCCAGGATTGAAACTCTGGTCCCTTTGGATAAGGGGTCTTAAGGTTGAATCCTACTAATTCGAACACTGGTCCCTTTGGATCAGGGGTCTTAAGGTTGAATTCTGATACCACTTGAGCTATAGCTCAAGTTCGAACCCTGGTCCCTTTCGATAAGGGGTCTTAAGGTTGAATCCTGGTACCACTTGAGCTATAGGGTTCGAATCCTGGGGAGTCCCTCTAAGGCACCAGAGGCTCTTAAATCCAAGACGGTGCCAAGGTGACAAATCCACAATAGGTCTCTAGTGGGAGGGCTCACCCTCTAAAATTACCAAATGCGAAAAAATTTGAAAAAAATTTTCAGGAAAACATTTTACATCCAAACAAACACACCCTTAATGTGAATATACACATGCTTCTAGATCTTTTATATCTATATTAAGGGGATAATAGATATATATAAAATCACTGATTTAAATCAGTCTGTCATGCCCCATTTTTAATAAGAAAAATAAATGGTTTAAAAAAAGTGAATTTTAATTCAATTTTTGTTTGGAAAATGATTTTTGATTTAAAAAGAAAATGAATAAAAAAAATGATGAGGGCCTAAAATGGGGTTTAATAGTGCGACAATTTGGGCACAGATTATAGTTTAAAAAGGATTTTTGAATAAAAATCGGAGTCGCCGCTTGGTATTGAGTTAAGGTATACCAAGTCACCTAAAATATTTTGAAAAAATAGAAGAACCCTTTTTAAACGACTCCAAATCTATGTAAATCAAAGGAAAAGGTTCGGAAGTCACATTTGAAGAAAGGGAAGGTAAGGATAAAAATTCGAGGCAACCTTTCGACCTAACCAAGGCTAGTTGTATGATTTAGTCAAAGATTTTCTTATTTTAACCTAAAGATTTATCACATTTGGATGTACTATATGAATGCAAACCCTAGACCTAAGAGGGTATCGGGGGGCCAAAATATCTCTTCAAAACTTAATTGGTGCCAATCACATTAATTGTGATGCCCAATTTTTGAAGAGGTTACGAATAATGCAAAAATATGAGACTCTAAGAAAAGAAAAGGAAAATAATAACAAACAAATATACATGACCTAAAGGGATGCATCATAATGGATACGGGGGACTAGTGCTCGTGACTCAATTTTCCCTCTAATAGAGGGAATACGAGTGTGTTAAGGTTAGAAAGCCAAACTCATCCATATCCCATACTTAAGGGGTATTCCTTAATCTAATCAAGCAAATGTACTAACCTATCTCTAATTTTCCCTATATGAAATGTAAATCTAATGTCATGTCTCATGCATAGGATTATATAAAGGAAAATATATAAAAATAGGGGATATGGATATAAGAGGGAATGTGGGATAAGGGATGTGTGTATAAGGGGAATATGGGGAAAAATACATATATATAAAGGGGAGTAAGGGATAAGGGTTATATGTATAAGGGGAACATGCAAAAAATGATAAAAGACCCTAAAAAATAAAGTATGCATGAAATGAAGTGATTTTATCACACAATCATGATCTAATGCTCGAAGGGCTCCTAAGGGTCTAACGTTGGACTAACCAATGTCTATGAATTCTCACTAGCATTGGACTAGTGAGAAAGATTGGAAAAAGGAGCCACAACTAGCGTTGAACTAGTGTGGAGTTAAGAAAAGGGGCCACAGCTAGCGTTGGACTAGTGTGGTGACGTCACACATTAATTATAACTAACTAATCATGTAAGTCATAATAAGAGCATGTAAACACATAATATCACATAAACACATAACACATAATTATGATATCTAAATACAAGACCCTAAGAAAGCGGATAACACATAACACATAAGCATGTAAAACACACAAGTAATTAAAGCGAATAAAACCCTAACTATTACACTTGGGGCCCTAACTACAATCTAAGGAGGGGAAAGGAATAAAATAAATAAATAAATACCTAACTATTACATATTCTATCTAAATACATGTCTTGAACCCACTAACTATTACAATTTGGCATTTAAATGCCTCTCAAATGACCAAAATTAAAATAAAATGAATATACTAAATTAAAACAACTAAAATGCCTAATAAATAAATAAACGAAATAAAAACATTCAAAAGCATGCAATATCACACATAAGTCACATAGGGACACATAGGATCAAATAAAATCAAAATAAGGGATAGAGTGTACCTCCATTGAATTGGTGCCCTAACGCAGTGAAATTACTTATTTACCCTCCAAAAACCAAGAAAATGTCAAGGCATCACTTTAATTAACAAATAATCACATGAAATGGAGATAAATACGAAATTGAATCAATCAAAGCATTCAAATAAAGTAAATAACCCCTATTCAACAAATTAAAACAAACAATGATCCAATTGAAAGAATTAAAAAAGTTTAAGGGGTCAAATCATTGAAAGAATTAACAAATAATCCTTCTTTCTTGCTCTCGTCTCGTTCTCCCTCAACACTCCCATAACCTCTCCCCTCTTCTTTCTAGCAGCCACCCCTTATTCTATCTGCTGTCCTCTTTCAGCCGTCACTCCTTTATCCTACGAAGCTCTCTCGTTTCTTGCTGTTGTTTCTGTTTTTCCCTTTTTCCTCCCCAGAATCTTCCCCCTTTCTGGTTTCTTTCTTGCCTTTTCTTTAGTCTTTCTTGCTCTCTGGATTCCTCCTATGGTTTCCTCTTCCTCTCAGCCCGAGACTCCCCTTTTTCCCTTCCAGCCGCCGCTTTTATTCTCTCTCTACCTCCTCCGGCTGTGTTTTCCTCAACTTTTATATGGGAAGCTAGCTCCTGAAACCCTCAATTGGGTGGCGGAAAAAAAATTCATTTCTTTTGCATTTTTTACGTCCTTAGATCTACATGATTTCTGGAGTCTTCTTGATAAATCTTGAAGCCGTGATGTGGCCTTGTACTGAGGGCTTAAATGGGAAGAAAGCAAAGCCGAAAAAATGACTGGAAAATAGACCAAATGGCTGCTGCCAAATTTTTTTTGATTCTGTACTGAAGCTATCGCACCAAAATTGAAGGAAATGGCGCGCGTGCCGAATATTTTTTTTCTCAAATTGAATCTAAGAGGATTAAAAACAAATTTTTGTGAAAATTTTTCTTTTTCAAAAATCTAATGCAAAATATCTTAGAAATAAAAATAATGAACCTAATTTATAAAATAATTAAAACCCCAACTATCATTTAATCAGTAAACATAAAATAAAATAAGAATAATAAACCTAACAAAATGAAGCAAAAAATTGAATTAAATAAGAAATAAAGCTAAAAATAATATTTTGGTGTCTACAGCTTGCCCCTCTTTGTCCGAGTTTCGAAAAAACTCGAGACAAAGACGTAGACACCAAATACTTACTTGTAGTTATTCTGTCTTGCACTGAAACATAAAAATGTCAGCGGGATAGAATCCGGTCCTGCCAAGGTTGGTGGGACAAAAACCAGATCTCAACATGATATACAAAAGACACGGATATGAAAAAAATAAACACACCTTAGTGAGTCACACTCGATACTAACGGTGATAAAAGACACGTTAGTGGGTTGAACCCGATGCTAACGGATATGAAAAAATATAACACACGTTAGTGAGTCAATACTAGATGCTAACGGTGATAAAATACGTAACACACGTTAGTGGGCTGGACCCGATACCAACGGTGATAAAAGACACATTAGTGGGTTGAATCCAATGCTAACGGATATGAAAAAAACATAACACATGTTAGTGAGTCAATACTCGATGCTAACGGTGATAAAAGACATAACACACGTTAGTGAATCAATACTCGATGCTAACGGTGATAAAAAAAACACACGTTAGTAAGATAAACTCAATGCTAACGGTGATAAAAAAATAAAATACACGTTAAAATGGTCAGTGGGATACAACCCAAACCTTCTGAGATTGATAAAATTCAACAAGATAAAACGATCAGTGGGATACAACCCAAGCCTGCCGAGATTCCAAATTCAACATGATAAAATGGTCAGTGGGATACAACCCAACCTTACCGAAATTCTAGATCCGACATGATAAAACGGTCAGTGAGATACAACTCAAGTCTGCCGAAATTCCAACTCCAATACGATAAAACGGTCTTAATATAACTTTTGAAATCGCAATATTCAAAACTTGCCCCAGTATAGGGCTCTTTTTCTTCTTTCTTCTTTCTTCTTTTTTTCGCTATCGACCTTCCAACTTACTAGATTCTGACTTACGCTTCTTCATCGATTTCAGCCATGAATACCTGCACGGAGAGTTTACCAAAGTACAACATACACTTAAATTTCTTATTTTATTTTAAAAATTGATGCAACTACTACTCATGAAAAGAGCAGCGTGATTGATTCGAAAGTATATTACTTGACTCTTGGACGAAATCCTCAAATATATTACAAAAATTTGCCCTAGTGTAGGCCTATTTTGCGAAATCTCATAAATAATAATTTGCCCCAGTGTGGGACCATTTGGTTGCAAAAATTTTATTCAGATAACTCTTCATTTATTTGAACAAAGTAAGAAACTGTGTTTCCTAAAATTTAGGAAATAATCACATACTAACATACAATGTAAAGAAACTCAAACGTCGTGCTTATACTTATACAGAAAATTTCATGATGAATCTCTCAAAATAATACCAAATTACAAAAAATTTCTTTCTCACTTTAGCATCGATGTTCAGGGTAATGGGTCACCACTTCGTGTTAGCTCATCTTTCAGGACCAATCGAGTGGGTATTATTTCTGATTTTGAGGTGGCTAAGGAAAATGAGAGGTTAGGATCTATCTTATTCTTGTACCCAAATTGTATGTAACCCATTCAATATCACATCTTAGTGAAAGCAAATAATTTGTCACTCTTATTTCTTAAGAAAAGTTAGTCAACATATAAGCTTTATAAGTTTGTAACATATGGGTAGAAACGATAGCTAAATATGTGAAAATTGGTTATGGCCTTATGATCATGAGTGATTGGAAAATTCTTTAAGAGCATAATCCTTATTTCGAGTTGTCATGAAGGATAAGTCAGCGATGGTCTTTATGAGCTTGTAATGTGGCTTGAAAATGGTAGTTAAAGAAATAAGATTTTCAAGGACATTGCACCGAAGATCGCATTTCTTCCCGAAAATTACCCCAATTTTGGGCTCAAAGATCTTGGACTTTATTTGACTTTTATCATCACTCACTAGGGGATTTTCAGCATCGAATCCCTTTTTTTTTTTGCATTTATTTTTCTTGCTTTTCCTTTTTCTTTTTTCTCTCTTTTAAAGGCATCCTTGCAGCTTTTCAGATGATGAGCGGTGTCAACCTCACACCTAATCAATTCAGAAATACATCTAAAAAATTTTCCGGCCTCAGTATATGAACACCACTTGCCAATTAATTAGAAAATTTCTTGACAGAGATATTGCAAAGAACCGAAGTCAGGACTTTCGCCTTTTGTAATGGGGTCTGGTGGGGTGTTTAGAAAAGTTAATCTTGAAAGCGGATTTCAAAAGTGATTTAAATAATCTGAAATCGCATTGTTGCGCCAACCCTATATTTAGGGTTAAATCAAAACTTGCCCTAATTTATTCTCAACTGAGGTTCTTTTCTCTTTCATTTTCTTCTCTCTTTTTTTTGGCCTTCTGCCATTCTTTTGAATTTTTCAAAATTTGCCACAGTTTATGCTTAACCGAGATTCTCTTTTCTTTCATTTCCTTTCTTTTGGCCTTCTGCCATTCCTTTGAACTTTTCAAAATTTGTCCCAGTGTGGGGTTTACGATTCTCAGGGGTTGCCAAACGAGATCATTTTGAAGGTTCAAAAGGGGTAACTAGGAATAGAATGTTTGATTGGAAAAGAAGAGGGCCTAACTTTTTATTCCGTTCCTTACATTAACTCTGAAAGGAAACTTTCATTAATACGAAATTTCTTGCATGTATCTGAATTAATTGACTGAGGAACACTCCTGTTCATCCATATCCGTGAAACATAAGTGATCCGCCGGACAATACTCTTCCTTTTTCTTTTCTCTTTCTTTTTTTTTCAAAATTGAAGCCCAGATATTAATGGTAGAATCAAATTTTCCCAATTTGTGATTCCCTCTCTTCTTTTTAAATTTAGCATTTTTCCCTTTTCTTTTTTTTTCTTGCAAAATTCTCCAATCTTCTTCTCCAATGTGCGATGCGATCATAAGTGCTTTCGAAAAGAACCACCCATTTTAGCTCAAATAAGGATACAAGGGATAAATAGTGTTTAGATCGTAGAAACGATGGCCAAAGTATCATTCTTATGCCTCATGATAACCAAAGTAAAAAATAACTCATTGAGAATCCATTCCCTTTTTGATATTTGAAAATTTTCCAATGTAGGGTAGTGATCAATAAATCTCTTATTTGAAACGAAATTATTCTTTTAAAAGCTCAAACGAGAGAGCAAATGATAAAATCTATATAGATAGAGAAACGAATGCTTGAAGTATCATTCAAAATTTTCAAAACAAACAAGAATAATGTACATTTTTGCTTTCACTTAGATGTGCATTGAATCTAATTAAACATAATGGACATTTTTCAAGCAAAGATTGTCCCAATTTGCAATTTATCAATCATTGTGACTGATTTGGGGGGGTAATAGAAGTAGCCGAAATATGAATTATACAGTGAAGGGAAAAAATGTATTGCATTAGGTCTTTTGAGACAGACCAATCAGTTTGACTGACCTCTTTTAATTTCGAGCACTCTTATTGTACAGTTTGGATCACCAATCTAGTGTGAATTTTCAGGGAAGAGGTTGAAAAAATCTCAATTTAGTCTTATTTCTTAAAATTCATCATGAAATCTCCCAATGAGCAAAATAAAGAATGAAATGTACATGAATATATACAAAACAATAATTGCCTAAATAACAACTTTATTATTGCAAATGTTCGAAAAAAAAAATTTTCTTTTTTTTCGATTATAATACAAATGAGAAAAGAAAACAGGCTTTCATATACACACACTTTCTCTTTCTCAATAACTTTCTGTCTTCTTTTCTTTTTTTTTTTTTAACAACAAGATCATGAAATCTCTTAAAAGTTTTAAACTCGTGCTTCCAGATGGATTCTTTCAAATTTTACATTGTAGGCTCTGCCATGAATCAAGTAATAATTATAATTTTCAAGATTTATTAGATAAAAATCGTTATCAGATATAGAAAAATATTTTCACCTTATTGAAAATCTTTTATAAATGCAGGGGAGAGGGAAAAATAAAAGAAAAAAATACCCAGAATTAGTAAGTAAAATTGTAAAATTGGTATGCATGTCCTATTGGGGAGCCCTTTTTGTGCCAAGGGTAGGCCTAGAATGAGAATGCAATCCTTTAGGGTAGGCATCATACAATACCTGATGGATCCGATCAACTTATTGCCATTTGATTGGAAAGCAATTTAACAATTTTGGACCAACTGAACAACGGGAGACCTCTAACAGCAATGAGGACAAATTCGAATGAATGAATGGTTTTGGTTGGCACAGGAATTCGTACAAATCGATTTAACTTTAACGACCTTGCTATTGGAGAGATTGCAATTTCTGAACATGGATTGAAACCCTAATCTATCCAAATGGGATGAACGCAATGGGTGATTTTCTCAAAATCGACTAGGTTTCCCAATTTTTAGAATGAGGAAATAGATTGAGGGAAATTGGTCAAATAGATTGAGGGAAATTTACACTTGGTCAAATAGATTGACGATTTATTAAAAAATGACTAGATCACCCTAAAAAGAGTAAACTGGTCGAATGAATTAAAATGACATTTGATAACTTATTCAAATGTGACTGGATCACCCTAAAAAGGGTAAATTGGTCAAATGAAATTGATGATTTATTCAAAATTGACTAGATAGTCCTAAAAATGAATGAATGGATGGAGTTAATGATTTATTGTTGAACGAGTTGATCAAATAGATGAAATAGAGTAAATGATTTTATTCAAAAATGAGTAATTTGTTCAAAAATGGCTGGATTGTCCTAAAAATGAATGAATTGAAAAAAAAATGGATTGGATGAAATTGATGAATAAAATGGTCCAACGAATTGAATGGAATTGATGGTTTATTCAAAAATCGATTGAATTGTCTACCCATTGGTAGTTTCAAAAAATTCATTACAATGCATTAGTCTATGAGTCTTCTAAAATCAAGATTTGGCCTTGATACATTTATCATCTCAAAAATGAGGAATTATTTGGTAATTTCTTCAAAATTAATGTCCTTTACGCAAGGGATTTTACCAATTTGACAAATGGCCAAAAAAATGATTATTAGATGCTCATATTCTAACGTGCAAAAATTGCTTTGCCGTCTTCGAAAAGATCAGATCCTACCTTACCTCGTGCACTACCTCTTTGGATGATACAAAAAATATAGACGTGTAAGTCTCATTGGATTACATATCCGAGACGCGAGGTGGTTTATTCCTATCACGGGATTCCCTAAATAGCATTTCCTCTAAGTTTTGTGCATGATGCCAATTTATCAAAGCAATTAAATATGTAATTTGAAATGAAACATGACCTAAGGAACCCTTTGTACACCAGGGTGAACCTAAAATGATGTGCATTATCAACCTACAAATTCAATTCGCTGGAATTTAAACGTGCAATAACTTATTTAAAAGGGTAGGTTCTAAAAGAGTATCATGCCCATAACTCTTATTTCTTAGCGTTCGTGAATGCAAAAGATGAAAAAACAAGAAAATGTTAGTTCAACAGATAACACATAACACACGAAAGCAATTTAGATAAAGTGAAAAGAAAATTAAGGAAAGAGGGGTGGAATCCCTCCCTTCATGCCTAGTGTTCCTAATTAGGTATGGTCGACTCTAACCTAGGTAATCTAATCATGGATGCATGAGGTTGGGGCTCACTAATGCAGCTACAGTTTAACAAGGTTTTAAGGCTCCTAAACCTTCAGACCAAAGGCGAAGGGTCATCAATCCCAATGCCTAAGATTCGGTGGTTCGAATGATCCCTCGAACATTGCTATGCGCATGTCGTGCCACGGCCACATGTCCAAGTGGATCGATCTAATCCTAATAAGGGAAGAGTGGTATGACAACCACTAAAAGTAAAAAAGAAATGAGGGATATAAAGTAAAGCGTATGCACGTATGAAGTGCCCCTATCGAAGGGAAGGATCGAATACCATCAAATGCGGACGAAAGTTCTAGGGTGACTACCCCCCTTCCAAAATGCAAGCGCGATATACAAACATAAGCAAATAAATAAATAAACTATCTATTCATCACATACGCGGTGCACGAGGTGTGATTACGCGCGTGGTAGATGCAAAAACCCTTAAAGGAAAATGCAACCCTAAACCTCCAAATGTGATATATAAGAAGGTTAAAAAAAAGAAAAAGTTTAACTAAATCAAATTGCTCGGACTCTCTAAGTCCCCAGTGGAGTAGCCAACTGTCGCGCCCCATTTTTAAAGAAAAATAAATGGTTTAAAAAAAAGTGAATTTTAATTCAATTTTTGTTTGGAAAATGATTTTGATTTAAAAAGAAAATGAATAAAGAAAAATGGTGAGGGCCTAAAATGGGGTTTAATTGTACGACGATTTGGGCCCAGATTATAGTTTAAAAAGGGTTTTTGAATAAAATCGGAGTCGCCACTTGGTATTGATTTAAGGTGTACCAAATCACTTAAAATATTTTGAAAAAATAGAAGAACCCCTTTTTAAACGACTCCAAGTCTACGTAAATCAAAGAAAAAGGTTCAGGAGTCACATTTGAAGAAAGGGAAGGCAATGATAAAAATTCGAGGCACCTTTTCGATCTAACCAAGGCTAGTTGCGTGATTTAGTCAAAGATTTTCTTATTTTAACCTAAAGATTTATCACATTTGGATGTACTATATGATTGCAAACCCTAAACCTAAGAGGGTATCGGGGGGCCAAAATATCTCTTCAAAACTTAATTGGTGCCAATCACATTAATTGTGATGCCCAATAGGGACTCTTTGAAGAGGTTATGAATAATGCAAAAATGTGAGACTCTAAGAAAAGAAAAGGAAAATAATGTTATACAAATATACATGACCTAAAGGGATGCATCATAATGGGTACGGGGGACTAGTGTTCGTGACTCAATTTTTCCTTTAATAGAGGGAATACGAGTATGCTAAGGTTAGAAAGCCAAACTCGTCCATATCCCATACTTAAGGGGTATTCTCTAATCTAATCAAGCAAATGTACTAACCTATCTCTAATTTTTCCTATATGAAATGTAAATCTAATGTCATGTCTCATGCATAGGATTATATAAAGGAAAATATATAAAAATAGGGGATATGGATATAAGAGGGGATGTGGGATAAGGGATGTGTGTATAAGGGGAATATGGGGAAAAATACATATATATAAAAGGGAGTAAGGGATAAGGGTTATATGTATAAGGGGAACATGCAAAAAAATGATAAAAGACCCTAGAAAGTAAAATATGCATGAAATGAAGTGATTTTATCACACAATCATGATCTAACGCTCGAAGGGCTCCCTAGAGTCTAGCGTTGGACTAACCCATATTTATAAATTCTCACTAGCATTGGACTAGTGAGAAAGATTGGAAAAAAGGAGTCACAACTAGCGTTGAACTAGTGTGGAGTCAAGAAAAGGGCTCACAATTAGTGTTGGACTAGTGTGGTGACGTCACACATTAATTATTACTAACTAATCATGTAAGTCATAATAAGAGCATGTAAACACATAATATCACATAATCATGATATCTAAATGCAAGACCCTAAGAAAGCGGATAACACATAACACATAAAGCATGCAAAACACACAAGCAATTAAAGCGAATAAATCCCTAACTATTACACTTGGGACCCTAACTATTACACTTGGGACCCTAACTACAATCTAAGAAGGGGAAAGGAATAAAATAAATAAATAAATACTTAACTATTACATATTCTATTTAAATACATGTCTTGAACCCACTAACTATTACAATTTGGCATTTAAATGCCTCTCAAATGACCAAAATTAAAATGAAATGAATATACTAAATTAAAACAACTAAAATGCCTAATAAATAAATAAACGAAATAAAAACATTCAAAAGCTTGCAATATCACACATAAGTCACATAGGGACACATAGGATCAAATAAAGTCAAAATAAGGGATAGAGTGTACCTCCCTTGAATTGCTGCCATAACGCAGTGAAATTACTTATTTACCCTCCAAAAACCAAGAAAATGTCAAGACATCGCTTTAATTAACAAATAATCACATGAAATGGAGATAAATACGAAATTGAATCAATCAAAGCATTCAAATAAAGTAAATAACCCCTATTCAACAAATTAAAACAAACAAGGACCCAATTGAAAGAATTAAAAAAGTTTAAGGGGTCAAATCATTATTATTACAAATATTAGTGGGCTAAATTAAATTAATGGATTAAGATGAAACCTACCAACCAAATGATACAATTCGCCAAAAATAAATGAAAACCTATTTGCCATAATTAAACAACAAAATTATTCAAAATTTCATTAAAATGCAAATCAAAACTAAAAATTTATCAAGAATCACTAAATCCTCAAATTCCATCTTAAAATTCCTAAACAATCTGTCTAGAAATCACGTTAAAACATACCAAAGGAAATTCACATTTAAAGGGACCAAATTTGATTGATTTTTTTCCAATTTTTGGGTCAAAGTAGCATTACTTGAAAAATTAGGGGTTAAAGTGCCATTCCTGACATTTTTCATGCATTTGGTTCAACGACTTCATCTTCTTCAGCTACAATGCTCTGCAGCTAAGCTCTCAAATGCAATCTCCTTCTTATTCAAACGCAAACTAATGTCTTAACTAACAACAACTTGGACCAAAGCAACAAGATCACCAAGCCTTTCTTCACTTTTTGACCATAAACTCTCATGCTTGAATACAAAAATTCCAAGAAAAAGGACATGCAAATCTGGAAACATTTTTGGCGCCTTTCTGGGTTTCATGATATACACTTCTTTTAGCATAAAATCTCAACCAAACATCAAAACTTTAATCTAAGTGTAAAACCCACGACTTTTGGGCTCATTTTATCTTGCCCAATTTAATTAAATGGTAATTTACTATGGGTAAAAGAAAAAAAAATAATTACAGGTTAGGTTAAATGGTTAATTAAGGGGTAAGATGAGATAAGATAGGGTGAAAGTTCACAATAGTTAAAACTTCTATCTAAACTACCTACTATTGGGTAGTATTAGGGTCTAGGATTTTACTGAAACCCTAGAGAGAAAAATAACACCTTCCTACCTTTCTTTCGTGAGCCTCCCTAGAGCAAGAGCCGTCAGAGAGGAGAGAAGGAGAAGCAGGCGTCACCGTCAATCGATCCGACGACTAGGCACCTAAACCTGTAAGTCTTCACTTCACGCAAGAAAAACTTCACTTTTTTAAGTTTTAATAGTTGAATTAATGGTCCTAGGAATTTTACGAATATGGTTTGTTGCTGTATATATGTAGATATATATATTGTAGGAAGATTCATATGTGGATCCGTAGGAATGGGGTGTTAGGTTTGAATCTGTGAGTAAATAGGTTGCCCAAATCTGGTGGAGGAAAAAAAAAAGGGGGGGGGAAGGAAAGAGCAGCGGCTGCTCTGTCCTGGGCGTGGCGTTGCTTCGGCAACGCCACACACACAAAAAAAAGGGCTGCCATCTCTGGCGGCAGAAAAAGAATTTGCAAAGGTTGGCTGAAACCGAAAAAAAAAATCATCATGGATAGATGTTGCCTGCAAGTGCTGGCGACAATGGAACAAAAGTATGGTTGGCCTTTTGGCCAACCAATCGAGGTATTGGGTCGCCAGACTCTCTGGCGACCATGGTCAAACATGGTTGGCCTTTGGCCAACCATGGGCCCCACCCAAAGGAGAAAAAAAATGTATTTACATGTATAATAAATAAAATATAATAAATAAAATAATAATAATTAAATAAAAGGAGAAGCAATTTAAGTTGGGCTAAACTATAGTATAAATTTAGTAAATGTGTAATAAATAAATTATATATATAATTACTCCATTTTTATGGGTTACCATGGGTATTAAAATTCAGGACCCAATCTAAAGTAACCATTAGAATTGAAGTAGTGGTCATATAAAATTTATATTTAATTAATTACATCTAAGATGCTTAAAGGAAAATCTAAAACGTCTTTATCTAACTTTATTAGATTAATGTAGACAAAGTGAGATAAGTTCTAAATAGTTAAATGAAACATGTAAAATAGTAATAATAATGATGATGATAATAATAATAATAACAATAATAAGGGTGGATTATAATTAATAAACCATAATAGTAGGGACAATCACAATATGGACATGGAGGAAGTAAATGGAGGATATAGACAGAGATAAAAATGTAGATACGAGTGGAATAAACTAAGACAATTATAGTAA
Source organism: Coffea eugenioides (assembly GCF_003713205.1). Classification (NCBI taxonomy): domain Eukaryota; kingdom Viridiplantae; phylum Streptophyta; class Magnoliopsida; order Gentianales; family Rubiaceae; genus Coffea; species Coffea eugenioides. The sequence goes on from NC_040040.1 coordinate 39,367,745, forward strand.
GTCAATATATATATATGTGTGTGTATGGGTGTATGTATATACAAATAATAATAACACCTACACACGCCTAAAGTGGAAATAAAGGGGAAGGTAATAGTAACTATCTAATATATATATAAGTGATAATAAAATAAATTAGCGACGACAAGGATAGTGATAATAATAATGGATAATCATAAATTATAAATAAATATAGTAAGAGAGTAGTGAGGATAATAAACAGGATTGTGAATAATTATTTTCTTCTAAATTAGGAAATTTTACAAAATGAACACTTTCCAAATTAAGAAAAACTTTCTAAAAATAGAAACTTTCTAAATTAGGAAACTTTTCAAAAAAAAAAATAGAAATCATCCGATTGGAGGGAAATGCTATTAGGGTCCATACAATGGTCTAGATATGAATCTTGTACTTACTTAGAGGTTGTATATTTATGCATCTATAGGAAGTAACAACTAATTAGGGAACTCATGCATTTGATATGTACGGTACAAGGATTTACGATAGTTCCACTCGAGCAGCCAAACAGAGGTAGGTGGTACTTACCCTTCTGAGATTTTAAATATGCAAACTGAAATTCTTGTTTTCAATCCGATTTTGTTGAGTTGACTCGAAAGGTGTTTGATTAAATGCTTTACTTGGATATTTATGAAAGTTATATTTTACTATACAAAAATGGACCATGTGACTTATTTGAAATGTTTGGATATGTTCTTATATACAAAATGAGCTGAATCTTTTATGAAAGCAAAGAGTTATGTATACGGTATATGAAATGAATTTTGACAAGTAAAGCTCAGAGCAGTCATGGAATAGACGGTAGGAGCTATAGTCTTGTATAACCGCCATGGTAGCTTGGTATAAAGTCCAGCCGATTGGCGAGGTCATGGTAGCCTGGTATAAAGCCCAGCTGATTGACCGATTGAAAAAGTCATGGTAGCCTGGTATAAAGCTCAACCGATTGACAAGGTCATGGTAGCCTGGTATAAAGCCCAGTCGATTGACCGATTGACAAAATCATGGTAGCCTGGTATAAAGTCCAGTCGATTGACAAGGTCATGGTAGCCTGGTATAAAGTCCGGCCGATTGACCCAAGAATGAAATGAGATCAATCGATAGTCATGAAATCTATTGGTCGCCCACCTAGAAGGGGTCTAAGCTCTAGGCTGAGTACTCAGTAGTCGGTCATTGCATGTACTTGTTATGAGCTGATCTGATGCAATGATTTATGAACTGATTTGAAATGAGACTTATGAACTGATATGAGTTGATTTACGAACGGATATGAAGAGATTTGTGACTTGAGACGAAATGATTTATGACTTTACAATTTCTCATGTACAACTATCAATAAGATGCTTTTAAATTGCTTGTCCTTATTTACTACCGATTGCTTTACAAATGACGTTACTTTCAAATTTATGGATGTGAATGATATGCAAACGATTTGAGTTGTACTTATATTTGTATATGTATTTATAAAACTAAGAGTGCATGGTCCAACAGAGGGATAAATATTACCTACTGAGCGATGTGTCGCTCAACCCACTTCTTACCTCCTGAAAATTGGCCAGGCTCCACCAACCTACAAGGTAATACTCGAGTATACCAACGTTCACACCCAGGGTCACCATATCGCCCGATCGAGTCCGCTTCTGGCTCGAGTCGATCGGTAACGAAGGACAGGGTCCAATTCAGCCAAAAGGCTTACATCATGCACAACTAGTGTATCAATCATTAAATCGTTGAAAATTTCACGTTTCATTTAGGTCGAGCGTGATAAAGTACACGCTCGCCTAGAAAATTCGTTTTGGAAATCATTGGAAACACTTAACACATTATCAAACAACAACAACAAGTCATGAAGTCAAGGAGAATCTAACAAACAAGGAACACTCACCTATATACGCAAAACAACGTGCAAATATCCTTTCGAATATTACCTCAGTCACCGAGAAAACCTAAGAGTAAATGAGAAAGAATATTACAGTCTATCTAGCACAAACATATCTAGCACAAACAATTAGGTGAAATCGAAGAAACCCAACAATTGATGAATAAAACGTATAGAAAGGACTTTAAAGTGAAACGAGGGCATTTGGACTGGTGGACGGAAATAGCTAGGGTTTCATAAACCAAACGCCAAACGAACTCAAACGGGTTATAAAATGTCCGGCAGAAAACACTTGGACCAAAGACAACTCGGACTCCAACGTGATAGGCTAAAAATATTGTTTTCGGAATCGTTTAGATATTCACTTGTGGCCGAGAAAACCCTAAATCATACCTCTATATTTTGGGAAGGAGGAAGTAGCATTTGAAGTTTTGAACTAAAGAGGTATCATGTTTTAAAATAGAAAACCGGTCATGGTATTGGTCAAACAAAAATATACAAGTTCAAATAGAAACTTTAGCTCTCGAGCGAAAATTTGGGCAGCACGCCCTTTGTATTTACCTATTTTTCCAGCCATTTATGGCTTCATTGTTTTCCTCAATCAATCCCAAAGTCACACACAATATCATCTCATTTCAATAGCCATTAGGCTCAAAGTCATAAAAGTACAAAAATCAAGCTAACAACATGTGCGGAAATGAAGTTTAACAAAAGATATATTTGACGGGTTTTGCGTAACGGACACATCCGAAGCTACGCTTATCGGATTGGGATGTAATTTATACTGTTTCGAAGCTAAGACAGAGGGCTACAATTTTGATGAAGACCACCTAGTCCAATTCTCACCCTAACTAGGTCAAATTTACCAAAACTTCAGATTTTCCAGTTCGAAATTCACTGCAGAAATCCACTAGCAGTCCTGCTTTATTCACTCATATCTCAGCTCACACAACTCCAATTCAGGTAATTCCAAAGCCATTTGAAAGGTAAGATACAAGGGTATAATTCTTAAGAAGACATCATCAACCAATTCGGTAATATTCCTGGTCAAACTAACCACTTACAGAGGCTGATTTTCATTTTCGAACAGAAACAGGGCAGCAGGGGTATTTCGGTCTTTTCACATGCTACGTTGCTCCGATTGAGCTGAAATTTTGCAGGAAACTATAAAAATCATGCTCTACAACTTCAATTTTTTGTGCTAAGGACAAATCGGCCTCTAACTAGGTGTAACAGTATCGGGCAGAATTGGAAAAAAAAAAAGAAACCCTAATCTGGAATTCATGCATTCAAGTGCTAATCTTCCACAAAACAACATCTAAAACAACTAAAAACCACTAATAAGTAATAAATTGAAGTAAAGAGGATGTTCTTGGCAAAATACCTTAAAACCACAAGAAAGATAGGAGCTTAATCTTTCCCCCTCCAAAACAACTCCACCAACACCTTTAACCTTCCCTAATGATCATTTGTATGGTGTAGTTTGTGATTTAGTTGGTTGGAACTCAAGATTTGAGCAAATTTGGAAGCTAGAAATTGAAGATCTCTCTCTTGTTTTCCTCCTCAAGAGGTTCAGCCATGACACAAGAAAAATGAGAGAAAATTGAGTCAAAATTGATTTTAGGAAAGTTAAGAAGGTCTTGGTCAAATCCAACATCCAATGGGTTTGTGACACTTGGCACCTTGCTTGCTTAAACTTATCTCTTTGTCTCTCTAATACTAATCCATATAGTTAACTTCTAATTATCTCTTAGCACCTTGTAAAATAATATCACTTAACCAAACTCCAACAAGTTGTCAAAAATATATCGCATTTACCGCACTAGCGGGTCTCACGTCCATAATACACTTCAAACTCAACGTACACTAACTCATACTAAGAAGATGATTTTAAAACTGTACTTACTTGTAAAAATACATAGAAAATTCAATATTTTCAAGGAAAGTATAAAATATAATCAAAGAAATAAAATAATGCTGAGAAAATGTGAAAATTTTTGGGTCCTCACACTCTCTCCCCCTTAAGAAATTTCGTCCTCGAAATTTTTACCTTCAGATGGCTCAGGAGTTTGTTGGTTGTCTAAGCATATACCCTTGCCGGTACTTTTGTTCGGTTCCCTCTTTCATTCGCTTGTTTTGATTTAGTGCCCTCCAGTTGCTGGGTACTACTTTCACGTGACTGTTTCCTCGGACAGTTGCTAACCTGGTGGTCACCACTTCCGCAAATCAAACACTTCCGGCCTTTCCTCCAACAATCACTCTCAGTGTGATTGGCCTTTCCACAGTAGCCACAAGTCAAGGAAGAAGCCACTTGTTGGCTTTTTTGAAAAATCTCCCCATGGCCTACTTGACTTCCTTTTGTAGATCGTTCATCTAACGCCCCTATTGTCCATGGTGGGTGGGACAAAAAGTTCACTTTCTGCACTTTGGAAGGGACTATCGATTCACTTGGTTCCTCAGTCACACTACCAGGTGTACCCCTTTTCCGATTTTGGGAGGCTTTTATCTGTGCTTTTGCATTCTCGATTCGTTGGGCTTTCTCAAGGGCCTCCGTAAACGTATTCACTTGAACCGCTGCTAGTGCTTCTTGAATTTCCAGATTCAATCCCTGTATAAATCGTCTTACCCTTCTCGGTTCCGTGGCCACTAATTCGGAAGCAAACTTGGATAGTTTGGTGAACTTCGTTTCATATTCGGCCACACTTAAGGTTCCCTGGCGTAGTCCAATAAACTCATCCTCCCTCCTTTCTTGGACTAAAGGTGGAAGATACTTTTCATTAAATTCTCTTAGGAAGTTAGTCCATGTCCATACAGTTTGTTCTCTTTCCCACTTTGCCTTAATCACGTTCCACCATGCTCGGGTCGGTCCTTCAAATTGAAATACCGCAAAATTCACTTGCCTTTGTTCGGTATAGTTCAAAGCTGCAAAGATGTTGATCATGGCCTCCAGCCACTGTTCAGCTACATTCGGATCAGACCCTCCAAGGAATTTCGGAGGAGCAAACTTCTGAAACCTCTCAAGAGCCCGATCTTCACCTATTTCAGGGTTCGGAGGTTGATTCACAGGTATTTGACCTTGTTGGTCCACCAACCTTGCTAAAATGTTTGTCATTTGTTGAATTGTCGTCGCCATTTGGTCCCCGGTTTCAACCCTCGGTCCTTGCTCTTGTGCAGCTGTTGTTTCCCTTTCCTCTCTTGGCTCTTGAGCTCGTTTATTCCCACGGCCACGTCCACGTCCACGACTACGTCTCCCGTCCATATATATGTTTTCCCTCTCTCTTTTCTTTTCTTTTCCCCCCAAAAAGGTAATTTAGTGAATAAACACAGTAAATTGACTAAAGTAACAAATTCCAGCATACCAAATACACAAATAAACATATACGCACATAACACACCATATATCAAGAAGACAGATGATCAAATACACAAAGGCATATCAAATTAGACAGATAATCATATGCACAAATACACCAACTAACGTCATGTAATAATAATTTAAGGACAAATCAAAAGAAAAGGCGATATCGTCCTAGTTTCAGTTGAATAACCTCGTCCGGTCTCTCACGTCACTTACTATCCAAACTAGATACCCATTGACCTCTTGTGCTCATTCTAGCCAGACAAAGCCTGTTCATGTTTCCAAAATGCAAGTCTCAAGTACCTAGTAGCTAGCATCGCCTCAACTCTGGAGTACTCGGGCACGAGAATCCGAAATAAGATAATACACATCTCGAGCTGGCCAGTCCCAAGAGTAAACTATCTACAATCGAAATTCCCACCTGACGTACCTATCTATGGTCCTCAGATGTCATAGAAACATTTAAACCCTATAACAATTCACAATTCATAACTTATGCTCGAACGAGCACTTAATCCTTCATACCTATTCACCACTCAGTCCAAGCTCACTCCGCGCAGAGACCAGGCGAAGCAGGCTCTGATATCACATGTGACAGCCCCACCTCCCCCTAAGGCGGACCAGAGGGTTCGGCGGACCGCCTGCCCAGCTCTCGCCGGGACTCAGTCGAACCTTAAGAAAAATCGGAATAAAACCACAGGAATAACTATAGCAACAATCCAAAACTTAAAGCAAACTTATGTACAAACATCTCAAAAGAAGTACAACCACCACTATACAAAGGTTCTCAATTCCTCATACATCCAACCCGTGCCAAACACTAGGGCGAGAACCATTACAAAAGAAATTTCAAAGAAACCAGTCTAGGCTAGACTCTACCGAGCTCTCGTTCCTGCTCGCCGTTCCCTGTTAAGGAAAACAAAACTAAAGGAATGAGCTAAAAGCTCAGTGAGGTTCCGAACACATAGGTAACAAGAAGTTCAATGCATTCATTACATATAACCAATAATTCAAGATACAAATAGAAAATAAAGCGATAAACACATTCATTAAAAGGATACGGGCTCACAGGGAGCCATATATTCGTTCGTTCGTTCGTTCTCCTGTCATTCCCCTTATTCCTCCAGTCAATTAAATAAAATGCATTATTTTGTAAAAAAAACCCTCGTTCGTTCTTTCGTTTCATTCACCCCCTCCTGGAAATTGGTCAGACTCCACCAACCTACAAGGTAATACTCGAGTATACCAACGTTCACACCCAGGGTCACCATATCGCCCGACCGAGTCCGCTTCTGGCTCGAGTCGATCGGTAACGAAGGGCAGGGCCCAATTCAGCCAAAAGGCTTACATCATGCACAACTAATGTATCAATCATTAAATCGTTGAAAATTTCACGTTTCATTTAGGTCGAGCGCGATAAAGTACACGCTCGCCTAGAAAATTCGTTTTAGGAATAATTGAAAACACTTAACACATTATCAAACAACAACAACAAGTCATGAAGTCAAGGAGAATCTAACAAACAAGGAACACTCACCTATATACGCAAAACAACGTGCAAATATCCTTTCGAATATTACCTCAGTCACCGAGAAAACCTAAGAGTAAATGAGAAAGAATATTACAGTCTATCTAGCACAAACATATCTAGCACAAACAATTAGGTGAAATCGAAGAAACCCAACAATTGATGAATAAAACGTATAGAAAGGACTTTAAAGTGAAACGAGGGCATTTGGACCGGTGGACGGAAATAGCTAGTTCATAAACCAAACGCCAAACGAACTCAAACGGGTTATAAAATGTCCGGCGGAAAACACTTGGACCAAAGACAACTCGGACTCCAACGAGATAAGCTAAAAATATTGTTTTCGGAATCGTTTAGATATTCACTTGTAGCCGAGAAAACCCTAAATCATACCTCTATATTTTGGGAAGGAGCATGTAGCATTTGAAGTTTTAAACTAAAGAGGTATCATGTTTTAAAATGGAAAACCGGTCATGGTATTGGTCAAACAAAAGTATACAAGTTCAAATAGAAATTTAGCCCTCGAGCAAAAATTTGGGCGGCACGCCCTTTGTATTTACCTATTTTTCCAACCATTTATGGCTTCATTGTTTTCCTCAATCAATCCCAAAGTCACACACAATATCATCTCATTTCAATAGCCATTCCATAGGCTCAAAGTCATAAAAGTACAAAAATCAAGCTAACAACATGTGCGGAAATGAAGTTTAACAAAAGATAGATTTGACGGGTTTTGCGTAACGGACACATCCGAAGCTACGCTTATCGGATTGGGATGTAATTTATACCGTTTCGAAGCTAAGACAGAGGGCTACAATTTTGATGAAGACCACTTAGTCCAATTCTCACCCTAACTAGGTCAAATTTACCAAAATAACTTCAGATTTTCCAGTTCGAAATTCACTGCAGAAATCAACTAGCAGTCCTGCTTTATTCACTCATATCTCAGCTCACACAACTCCAATTCAGGTAATTCCAAAGCCATTTGAAAGGTAAGATACAAGGGTATAATTCTTAAGAAGACATCATCAACCAATTCGGTAATATTCCCGGTCAAACTAACCACTTACAGAGGCTGATTTTCATTTTCGAACAGAAACAGGGCAGCAGGGGTATTTCGGTCTTTTCACATGCTACGTTGCTCCGATTGAGCTGAAATTTTGCAGGAAACTATAAAACTCATGCTCTACAACTTTAATTTTTTGTGCTAAGGACAAATCGGCCTCTAACTAGGTGAAACAGTACCGGGCAGAATTGGAAAAAAAAAAAGAAACCCTAATCTGGAATTCATGCATTCAAGTGCTAATCTTCCACAAAACAACATCTAAAACAACTAAAAACCACTAATAAGTAATAAATTGAAGTAAAGAGGATGTTCTTGGCAAAATACCTTAAAACCACAAGAAAGATAGGAGCTTAATCTTTCCCTCTCCAAAACAACTCCACCAACACCTTTAACCTTCCCTAATGATCATTTGTATGGTGTAGTTTGTGATTTAGTTGGTTGGAACTCAAGATTTGAGCAAATTTGGAAGCTAGAAATTGAAGATCTCTCTCTTGTTTTCCTCCTCAAGAGGTTCAGCCATGACACAAGAAAAATGAGAGAAAATTGAGTCAAAATTGATTTTAGGAAAGTTAAGAAGGTCTTGGTCAAATCCAACATCCAATGGGTTTGTGACACTTGGCACCTTGCTTGCTTAAACTTATCTCTTTGTCTCTCTAATACTAATCCATATAGTTAACTTCTAATTATCTCTTAGCACCTTGTAAAATAATATCACTTAACCAAACTCCAACAAGTTGTCAAAAATATATCGCATTTACCGCACTAGCGGGTCTCACGTCCATAATACACTTCAAACTCAACGTACACTAACTCATACTAAGAAGATGATTTTAAAACTGTACTTACTTGTAAAAATACATAGAAAATTCAATATTTTCAAGGAAAGTATAAAATATAATCAAAGAAATAAAATAATGCTGAGAAAATGTGAAAATTTTTGGGTCATCACACTCTCTCCCCCTTAAGAAATTTTGTCCTTGAAATTTTTACCTTCAGATGGGTCAAGAGTTTGTTGGTTGTCTAAAGCATATACCCTTGCCGGTACTTTTGTTCCGGTTCCCTCTTTCATTCGCTTGTTTTGATTTAGTGCCCTCCAGTTGCTGGGTACTACTTTCACGTGACTGTTTCTTCGGACAATTGCTAACCTGGTGGTCACCACTTCCGCAAATCAAACACTTCCGGCCTTTCCTCCAACAATCACTCTTAGTGTGATTGGCCTTTCCACAGTAGCCACAAGTCAAGGAAAAAGCCACTTGTTGGCTTTTTTGAAAAATCTCCCCATGGCCTACTTGACTTCCTTTTGTAGATCGTTCATCTAACGCCCCTATTGTCCATGGTGGGTGGGACAAAAAGTTCACTTTCTGCACTTTGGAAGGGACTATCGATTCACTTGGTTCCTCAGTCACACTACCAGGTGTACCCCTTTTCCGATTTTGGGAGGCTTTTATCTGTGCTTTTGCATTCTCGATTCGTTGGGCTTTCTCAAGGGCCTCCGTAAACGTATTCACTTGAACCGCTGCTAGTGCTTCTTGAATTTCCAGATTCAATCCCTGTATAAATCGTCTTACCCTTCTCGGTTCCGTGGCCACTAATTCGGAAGCAAACTTGGATAGTTTGGTGAACTTCGTTTCATATTCGGCCACACTTAAGGTTCCCTGGCGTAGTCCAATAAACTCATCCTCCCTCCTTTCTTGGACTAAAGGTGGAAGATACTTTTCATTAAATTCTCTTAGGAAGTTAGTCCATGTCCATACAGTTTGTTCTCTTTCCCACTTTGCCTTAATCACGTTCCACCATGCTCGGGTCGGTCCTTCAAATTGAAATACCGCAAAATTCACTTGCCTTTGTTCGGTATAGTTCAAAGCTGCAAAGATGTTGATCATGGCCTCCAGCCACTGTTCAGCTACATTCGGATCAGACCCTCCAAGGAATTTCGGAGGAGCAAACTTCTGAAACCTCTCAAGAGCCCGATCTTCACCTATTTCAGGGTTCGGAGGTTGATTCACAGGTATTTGACCTTGTTGGTCCACCAACCTTGCTAAAATGTTTGTCATTTGTTGAATTGTCGTCGCCATTTGGTCCCCGGTTTCAACCCTCGGTCCTTGCTCTTGTGCAGCTGTTGTTTCCCTTTCCTCTCTTGGCTCTTGAGCTCGTTTATTCCCACGGCCACGTCCACGTCCACGACTACGTCTCCCGTCCATATATATGTTTTCCCTCTCTCTTTTCTTTTCTTTTCCCCCCAAAAAGGTAATTTAGTGAATAAACACAGTAAATTGACTAAAGTAACAAATTCCAGCATACCAAATACACAAATAAACATATACGCACATAACACACCATATATCAAGAAGACAGATGATCAAATACACAAAGGCATATCAAATTAGACAGATAATCATATGCACAAATACACCAACTAACGTCATGTAATAATAATTTAAGGACAAATCAAAAGAAAAGGCGATATCGTCCTAGTTTCAGTTGAATAACCTCGTCCGGTCTCTCACGTCACTTACTATCCAAACTAGATACCCATTGACCTCTTGTGCTCATTCTAGCCAGACAAAGCCTGTTCATGTTTCCAAAATGCAAGTCTCAAGTACCTAGTAGCTAGCATCGCCTCAACTCTGGAGTACTCGGGCACGAGAATCCGAAATAAGATAATACACATCTCGAGCTGGCCAGTCCCAAGAGTAAACTATCTACAATCGAAATTCCCACCTGACGTACCTATCTATGGTCCTCAGATGTCATAGAAACATTTAAACCCTATAACAATTCACAATTCATAACTTATGCTCGAACGAGCACTTAATCCTTCATACCTATTCACCACTCAGTCCAAGCTCACTCCGCGCAGAGACCAGGCGAAGCAGGCTCTGATATCACATGTGACAGCCCCACCTCCCCCTAAGGCGGACCAGAGGGTTCGGCGGACCGCCTGCCCAGCTCTCGCCGGGACTCAGTCGAACCTTAAGAAAAATCGGAATAAAACCACAGGAATAACTATAGCAACAATCCAAAACTTAAAGCAAACTTATGTACAAACATCTCAAAAGAAGTACAACCACCACTATACAAAGGTTCTCAATTCCTCATACATCCAACCCGTGCCAAACACTAGGGCGAGAACCATTACAAAAGAAATTTCAAAGAAACCAGTCTAGGCTAGACTCTACCGAGCTCTCGTTCCTGCTCGCCGTTCCCTGTTAAGGAAAACAAAACTAAAGGAATGAGCTAAAAGCTCAGTGAGGTTCCGAACACATAGGCAACAAGAAGTTCAATGCATTCATTACATATAACCAATAATTCAAGATACAAATAGAAAATAAAGCGATAAACACATTCATTAAAAGGATACGGGCTCACAGGGAGCCATATATTCGTTCGTTCGTTCGTTCTCCTGTCATTCCCGTTATTCCTCCAGTCAATTAAATAAAATGCATTTTTTTGTAAATAAAACCCTCGTTCGTTCTTTCGTTTCATTAACCCCCTCCTGGAAATTGGTCAGGCTCCACCAACCTACAAGGTAATACTCGAGTATACCAACGTTCACACCCAGGGTCACCATATCGCCCGACCGAGTCCGCTTCTGGCTCGAGTCGATCGGTAACGAAGGGCAGGGCCCAATTCAGCCAAAAGGCTTACATCATGCAGAACTAATGTATCAATCATTAAATCGTTGAAAATTTCACGTTTCATTTAGGTCGAGCGCGATAAAGTACACGCTCGCCTAGAAAATTCGTTTTAGGAATAATTGGAAACACTTAACACATTATCAAACAACAACAACAAGTCATGAAGTCAAGGAGAATCTAACAAACAAGGAACACTCACCTATATACGCAAAACAACGTGCAAATATCCTTTCGAATATTACCTCAGTCACCGAGAAAACCTAAGAGTAAATGAGAAAGAATATTACAGTCTATCTAGCACAAACATATCTAGCACAAACAATTAGGTGAAATCGAAGAAACCCAACAATTGATGAATAAAACGTATAGAAAGGACTTTAAAGTGAAACGAGGGCATTTGGACCGGTGGACGGAAATAGCTAGGGTTTCATAAACCAAACGCCAAACGAACTCAAACGGGTTATAAAATGTCCGGCGGAAAACACTTGGACCAAAGACAACTCGGACTCCAACGAGATAAGCTAAAAATATTGTTTTCGGAATCGTTTAGATATTCACTTGTAGCCGAGAAAATCCTAAATCATACCTCTATATTTTGGGAAGGAGCATGTAGCATTTGAAGTTTTAAACTAAAGAGGTATCATGTTTTAAAATGGAAAACCGGTCATGGTATTGGTCAAACAAAAGTATACAAGTTCAAATAGAAATTTAGCCCTCGAGCGAAAATTTGGGCAGCACGCCCTTTGTATTTACCTATTTTTCCAACCATTTATGGCTTCATTGTTTTCCTCAATCAATCCCAAAGTCACACACAATATCATCTCATTTCAATAGCCATTCCATAGGCTCAAAGTCATAAAAGTACAAAAATCAAGCTAACAACATGTGCGGAAATGAAGTTTAACAAAAGATAGATTTGACGGGTTTTGCGTAACGGACACATCCGAAGCTACGCTTATCGGATTGGGATGTAATTTATACCGTTTCGAAGCTAAGACAGAGGGCTACAATTTTGATGAAGATCACTTAGTCCAATTCTCACCCTAACTAGGTCAAATTTACCAAAACAACTTCAGATTTTCCAGTTCGAAACTCACTGCAGAAATCAACTAGCAGTCCTGCTTTATTCACTCATATCTCAGCTCACACAACTCCAATTCAGGTAATTCCAAAGCCATTTGAAAAGTAAGATACAAGGGTATAATTCTTAAGAAGACATCATCAACCAATTCGGTAATATTCCTGGTCAAACTAACCACTTACAGAGGCTGATTTTCATTTTCGAACAGAAACAGGGCAGCAGGGGTATTTCGGTCTTTTCACATGCTACGTTGCTCCGATTGAGCTGAAATTTTGCAGGAAACTATAAAAATCATGCTCTACAACTTTAATTTTTTGTGCTAAGGACAAATCGGCCTCTAACTAGGTGTAACAGTACCGGGCAGAATTGGAAAAAAAAAAAGAAACCCTAATCTGGAATTCATGCATTCAAGTGCTAATCTTCCACAAAACAACATCTAAAACAACTAAAAACCACTAATAAGTAATAAATTGAAGTAAAGAGGATGTTCTTGGCAAAATACCTTAAAACCACAAGAAAGATAGGAGCTTAATCTTTCCCCCTCCAAAACAACTCCACCAACACCTTTAACCTTCCCTAATGATCATTTGTGTGGTGTAGTTTGTGATTTAGTTGGTTGGAACTCAAGATTTGAGCAAATTTGGAAGCTAGAAATTGAAGATCTCTCTCTTGTTTTCCTCCTCAAGAGGTTCAGCCATGACACAAGAAAAATGAGAGAAAATTGAGTCAAAATTGATTTTAGGAAAGTTAAGAAGGTCTTGGTCAAATCCAACATCCAATGGGTTTGTGACACTTGGCACCTTGCTTGCTTAAACTTATCTCTTTATCTCTCTAATACTAATCCATATAGTTAACTTCTAATTATCTCTTAGCACCTTGTAAAATAATATCACTTAACCAAACTCCAACAAGTTGTCAAAAATATATCGCATTTACCGCACTAGCGGGTCCCACGTCCATAATACGCTTCAAACTCAACGTACAATAACTCATACTAAGAAGATGATTTTAAAACTGTACTTACTTGTAAAAATGCATAGAAAATTCAATTTTTCCAAGGAAAGTATAAAATATAATCAAAGAAATAAAATAATGCTGAGAAAATGTGAAAATTTTTGGGTCCTCACATTAGCGGTACCAGAGCTCAGATTAAATGATCTGAAAGTATGTGAAATAGTGTTTGAGATATCAGGGATTTTGGGAATTGAAAGGAGATGAAAGAAAAAGGATTTAAGGAAATAATAAATTCTCGTGATTTTTAATGTTATCAAGTTTGGGTTATGTGATCTAGAAGTATGTTAAATAATGTTTGTAATATTAGTGTTGTTAGGAATTGGAATGAAGTTGGATACAAGCCAGCGAAATAAGAGATTTTCGTAATATTTAGTGATAACAAAGCCTGGGGTACGATTTACTCTTTATAGGGAATACACACTAGGAAATGATCAATTGTGATTGAATAAATAGGCTTGAAAAAGTTGCATGTGTGATTTAAGTTGGAAATGGTACTATATGTGTTCATGATGTCCTTTTTATTGGATATGATTTTGGTGGTACATTCTAAATTTAAGATGTCGGACGTGTAGGAAATATTATGTATATCTGAAGTATTGTCTGCAGGAAACTGAGAGTATCAAGGGATTAAAGTACGTATGCAATACATGTTGGATCTTGGAATTTTGTTGGCTTATTTTGAGGTTTACGATAATTAGATCTAATGCTCAAGACATTTATTAAACTAGCTGATATTATTAGTTCAGGTATTATTACATCATGATCAAGCAATAAATATTTTATAAATTTCTTACAATATATAATTTTACATACTTTTTACCTAAAAATGAATAAACAGTGAAACCAAAATTTTATTTGCACAAATGGTTTTTAATCAAAATTTTTAAATATGTACCTTTACCTTACAGTTGCTTGGTAAGTATAGTTTCTAAATATATATGTATATATTTATAAGAAAAAAAAAAGAATAAATACACTAAATGATTATATTCCATAATCCTGTGCAAAATTTTTTTTTATATACTCATCCAATCTCAAAAAGAGCTTTAGATAAATGTATTCCAAAAAAAAAAAATTTTATCGTATAGAAAAATTTAATAATGATTCTTGATAAATTTTCTTTGTACTCTAAATTCTAATGCTGAAAAAGGTATAGTTAGTTGACTTATGTATTTCAAAACACTTTCAGTTTTCTAAACTTATGTGAGTTTGAAATTCTACGCATAGATAAATATTTTACCAAAGTTATGATAAAGTTGTTATATTCCAATATGAGAATTTGGTGACAATTTTTGTATAAAATTTTCTATATTTTTGTATGATCAAGAAGTTTGTGAAATGATTTTTAAGGTATTAATGTTTTTCGGAAATTGAATTGAGTTAGGGAAAAAAATGAATGACCAAAGGAAATAAGATTCCCATGGCATTTAGCGGTATAATAACTCAGGTTATAGGATCTGGAAAATAGGTCGATGCTATTTTAGATTTGAGATTTGAGAGAAATAAGAGATTTTCGTTACCAATTACAAACACAGTGGGCTGGAACCCATATATTGAGATAATGATTACTTTTGTGATAGTAGATAAGTAAGTTGGGATAGAATGTGTGACCAAAAGGAAGAAATGGTACTGTTAGTGTTTATGACATCCTTCTTATAGGTTGATCTCTATAGAGTATTCTAAGCCGATATTTAGAATGCCGGATTTGTGAGAGAAATGATGTTCATCTGAGTCATATAAATATGAAGATGGAAGGTATTGCGGAAATATAAGAGTGCGCAGCAGAAGTTTGATAGAATTAAATAAGGAAATTCAATTTAGACATTGTAGAAATAATTCCCAAGATGTATTGCAAGAACATTGGAAATTTTGTCAGCTTATTTTGATATTTATATCCTGTAGGTTCCGAGGACGAAACCTTTAAAAGGGGGAGAGAATGTGATACCTAACTTAAAAATGAATTGTGAAAGTAGTGTCGGATTAGGACCCTAAATTCACGTTTAGATTTTAATCGACCTACCAAGAGATTATGGGGACTGATACCTAAGACTAAATACCGCCTTCCACCCCCAAATGGATGGACAGTCAGAAAGAATCGTACAGACATTGCAGGACATGATAAGAGCTTGTGTTCTAGACTTCTCAGATAGTTGGGATAGGTTGGTGAAACTAATGGAGTTTTTGTACAATAATAAATATCATAGCGGGATAGGTATGGCACCAGTTGAAGCATTGTATGGGCGAAAGTGTGGATCTCTCTTATATTGGGATGAAGTGGGTAAGAAACTGATCACTAACCCGGATTTGGTGGAAAGACCCTTGGAGAGAATTAAGGTTATTCGAGAAAGACTAAAAGTAGTGCAAGACCGAAACAAGAGTTGTACGGATTTAAAGAGAAAACCTTTAGAATTACAATCAAGAAAAAAATATATATTTGAAAGTATCTTCTACCAAGGGAGTGATGAGATTTGGAAGAAGTGATAAGTTAACTCCAAGGTATGTAGGACCTTACAAAATATTGGATAGAGTTGGACCCCTAGCGTATCGACTGACTTTTTCACCGGCTTGTTGAGGATACGTAACGTTGTTCATGTCACCCAACTGAGGAAGTATGTATCAGATTCGAGCCATATTTTGGAGGAATAATCCATCTAGGTAAGGGAAAATTTATCAGTGGAGGAAGTTCCTTTGAGAACCATGGTCACAAGGATTAAGTTCTAAGGAGAAGTATCATACCCTACTTGGAGGTGCAATGGACGAACCATACACCACGAGAGGCAATGTAGGAGTTAGAAGAAGACATGCGGAATAGACATCCCTATTTTCTTATCAAGGTACATAAGTTTCGAGGACGAAACTTTTTGTAAGGGGGGTAGAATGTAAAACCCACGATTTTTGGGCTCATTTTATCTTGCCCAATTTAATTAAATGGTAATTTACTATGGGTAAAAGAAAAAAAAATAATTACAGGTTAGGTTAAATGGTTAATTAAGGGGTAAGATGAGATAAGATAGGGTGAAAGTTCACAATAGTTAAAACTCCTATCTAAACTACCTACTATTGGGTAGTATTAGGGTCTAGGATTTTACTGAAACCCTAGAGAGAAAAATAACACCTTCCTACCTTTCTTTCGTCTGCCTCCCTAGAGCAAGAGCCGTCAGAGAGGAGAGAAGGAGAAGCAGGCATCACCGTCAATCGATCCGACGACTAGGCACCTAAACCTGTAAGTCTCGACTTCACGCAAGAAAAACTTCTCTTTTTTAAGTTTTAATAGTTGAATTAATGGTCCTAGGAATTTTACGAATATGGTTTGTTGCTGTATATATGTAGATATATATATATTCTAGGAAGATTCATATGTGGATCTGTAGGAATGGGGTGTTAGGTTTGAATCTGTGAGTAAATAGGTTGCCCAAATCTGGTGGAGGAAAAAAAAAAGGGGGGGGGGGCGTGGCGTTGCCGAAGCAATGCCACACACAAAAAAAAAGGGCTGCCATCTCTGGCGGCAGAAAAAGAATTTGCAAAGGTTGGCCGAAGACCGAAAAAAAAAATCATCATGGATAGATGTTGCCAGCAAGTGCTGGCGACAATGGAACAAAAGTATGGTTGGCCTTTTGGCCAACCAATCGAGGTATTGGGTCGCCAGACTCTCTGGCGACCATGGTCAGACATGGTTGGCCTTTGGCCAACCATGGGCCCCACCCAAAGGAGAAAAAAAATGTATTTACATGTATAATAAATAAAATATAATAAATAAAATAATAATAATTAAATAAAAGGAGAAGCAATTTAAGTTGGGCTAAACTATAGTATAAATTTAGTAAATGTGTAATAAATAAATTATATATATAATTACTCCATTTTTATGGGTTACCATGGGTATTAAAATTCAGGACCCAATCTAAAGTAACCATTAGAATTGAAGTAGTGGTCATATAAAATTTATATTTAATTAATTACATCTAAGATGCTTAAAGGAAAATCTAAAACGTCTTTATCTAACTTTATTAGATTAATGTAGACAAAGTGAGATAAGTTCTAAATAGTTAAATGAAACATGTAAAATAGTAATAATAATGATGATGATAATAATAATAATAACAATAATAAGGGTGGATTATAATTAATAAACCATAATAGTAGGGACAATCACAATATGGACATGGAGGAAGTAAATGGAGGATATAGACAGAGATAAAAATGTAGATACGAGTGGAATAAACTAAGACAATTATAGTAAGTCAATATATATATGTGTGTGTATGGGTGCATGTATATACAAATAATAATAACACCTACACACGCCTAAAAGTGGAGATAAAGGGGAAGGTAATAGTAACTATCTAATATATATATATAAGTGATAATAAAATAAATTAGCGACGACGAGGATGGTGATAATAATAATGGATAATCATAAATTATAAATAAATATAGTAAGAGCGTAGTGAGGATAATAAACAGGATTGTGAATAATTATTTTCTTCTAAATTAGGAAATTTTACAAAATGAACACTTTCCAAATTAAGAAACTTTGTAAAAATAGAAACTTTCTAAATTAGGAAACTTTCCAAAAAAAATAGAAATCATCCGATTGGAGGGAGATGCTATTAGGGTCCATACAATGGTCTAGATATGAATCTTGTACTTACTTAGAGGTTGTATATTTATGCATCTATAGGAAGTAACAACTAATTAGGGAACTCATGCATTTGATAGGTACGGTACAAGGATTTAAGGTAGTTCCACTCGAGCAGCCAAACAGAGGTAGGTGGTACTTACCCTTCTGAGATTTCAAATGTGCAAAACGAAATTCTTGTTTTCAATCCGATTTTGTTGAGTTGACTCGAAAGGTGTTTGATTAAATGCTTTACTTGGATATTTATGAAAGTTATATTTTACTATACAAAAATGGACCATGTGACTTATTTGAAATGTTTGGATATGTTCTTATATACAAAATGAGCTGAATCTTTTATGAAAGCAAAGAGTTATGTATACGGTATATGAAATGAATTTTGACAAGTAAAACTCAGAGCAGTCATGGAATAGACTGTAGGGGCTATAGTCCTGTCTAACCGCCATGGTAGCCTGGTATAAAGCCCAGCCGATTGGCGAGGTCATGGTAGCCTGGTATAAAACCCAGCCGATTGACCGATTGACAAGGTCATGGTAGCCTGGTATAAAACCCAGCCGATTGACAAGGTCATGGTAGCCTGGTATAAAACCCAGCCGATTGACCGATTGACAAGGTCATGGTAGCCTGGTATAAAACCCAGCCGATTGACAAGGTCATGGTAGCCTGGTATAAAGTCCGGCCGATTGACCCAAGAATAAAATGAGATCAATCGATAGTCATGAAATCTATTGGTCGCCCACCTAGAAGGGGTCTAAGCTCTATGCTGAGTACTCAGTAGCCGGTCATTGCATGTACTTGTTATGAGCTGATCTGATGGAATGATTTATGAACTGATTTGAAATGAGACTTATTGACTTATATGAATTGATTTACGAACGGATATGAAGAGATTTGTGACTTGAGACGAAATGATTTATGACTTTACAATTTCTCATGTACAACTATCAATAAGATGCTTTTAAATTGCTTGTCCTTATTTACTACCGATTGCTTTACAAATGACGTTACTTTCAAATTTATGGATGTGAATGATATGCAAACGATTTGAGTTGTACTTATATTTGTATATGTATTTATAAAACTAAGAGTGCATGGTCCAACAGAGGGGTAAATATTACCTACTGAGCGATGTGTCGCTCAACCCACTTCTTACCATTTTTACAGATTCTAAAGAGTATGAATTGGTTTACGTAGAAGACCCTGAGGATGACTTTTATTAGTTTTAGATGAATAGAAGTTAGCAGGCTGGCTACGTCCAGTTGTTGGTTTTATTTACCTTTGTTTCCGCTGTTTCAATTGGAGAATAAATGTACGAACGTCTTGATTATTCGTAGACATCCTTTTATATGTAATTCGTACCGCACTTTATTTAGCTAAATTGTTTAGTACTGTCAAAGTTAAATTAGTTTATGTAGCCTTGTATTCCTGAGTGGGACTTGGGAGTACGGCGGGTGTCATGTGACGGGTACGTGCAGGCTCGGGGCGTGACACTAAGTAACAAAACACAGAATTTTAACATTCAAACAAGCAAAAAAAATTTCAGAATAGGAACATGCAGCTTTCGAAGCTTTCTTCTTTTTCCTGGTTTCCTTTTACTGCAACTTTGCAGCTAATTAGCAGCCCAGGAAGCTTACGATAGTTTTAAACATAGCTTCGAACCCAACATTCATTAGACTCTATAAAACCACCATCTTATTATGGATACACAGCCATTGAAGATCAAACAAAGAAAATCATGCGGGAAATGGCAAGAAAAAGAATGATGCAATTGGCTTCGGATGAAACCAGCGATGGAACCATCAGGAATCAAAACTTCCCAACTACATCACCTAAATCATCTAACATCAAACCATTTTCAATCCCTGTGGGTAAGCTCAAACCATCACAGGCCAAATTTTTTAGCAACAGAGCTCACAAAAAAAGTAGCTAGCAAACCCGTATACGATTGAAGCAAACTCATGCGATAGCTCAATAAAATCTCATAAAAAGTGTTGGAGGGTGTTCACTACCTGCAAGTAGTTGGAGACTGAATCAACGTGAGGAGAATGAGGAACTCGCGCCTGGAGTGTCGGACACAGAGCAGAAATTTTCGTTTGCCGTTCGTTTGCCGTTCCTCAAGTCTGGTGAAGGCAGCAGGTTGAGGTCTCGATTTGAGGATGTTACAGTGGGTTTTTACAAAATTTTATAGCATGAAAGTTCTTCCCTAACTGACGTAGTTTACCTAGAAAGCAAGATTTTGTCACGAAAACCCCTTGATAGATGGGAATCCGGCAAAGAACCTGACGGTTCCACCAACCCTGGCTCACCCTTTTGTCAAGAAATTTCTACACTTTCCCGTTCGGTCTTTTCCTCAATTTTTCTCTCCTTTCTTTTCCCTCTTTTCCTCCCTTCTTGTTCTTCAACCGTCCCCTACCTCTCTTGCTCTCTCTCTAGGTTATTCTCTCTACCAACCCTCCGAAACCCTTTCTTCTTTTTCTCCTCTAGACCCTCACTACCCGAAGCTTCCTCCTATCCCTTTCCAGATTTGTTCAACCCCTCTGCAGTCGCTCTCCTCCTCACTCTCCTTGCTCTCCCTCGGCTCTTTTCCTTTTCTTCCTTCAGCTCCTAAGCCCAAGCTCTCTCCTTTTCCAGTTTTCTTCTCATGAAACCCTTCCTTTTTTCACTCTTGCCATTCTTCCTCCCTCTGGTTTCTTGCTCCGTAGCCCTCCGAAGCTCTCACTCAGCTCCTCTCTCTCAATCCCTCTTTTCCTTGTTCCATCCAAAAATCCCTTTTCCTTTTTTTCTCAGCTTTTCCGTTTTCCTCCTTCTTTCTTGCTCTCGTCTCATTCTCCCTCAAAACTCCCGTAACCTCTCCCCTCTTCTTTCTAGCCGCCACCCCTTATTCTATTGTTGTCCTCTTTCAGCCGTCACTCCCTTATGCTACGAAGCTCTCTCGTTTCTTGCTGTTGTTTCTGTTTTTCCCTTTTTCCTCCCCAGAATCTCCCGCCTTTCTGGTTTCTTTCTTGCCTTTTCTCTAGTCTTTCTTGCTCTCTGGTTTCCTCCTATGGTTTCCTCTTCCTCTCAGCCCGAGACTCCCCTTTTTCTTTTCCAGCTGCCGCTCTTATTCTCTCTCTACCTCCTTCGGCTGTGTTTTCCTCAGCTTTTATATGGGAAGCTAGCTCCCAAAACCCTCATTTGGGTGGCGGAAAAAAAACTCATTTCTTTTGCATTTTTTACGTCCTTAGATCTTCATGATTTCTGGAGTCTTCTTGATAAATCTTGAAGCCGTGATGTGGCCTTGTACTGAGGGCTTAAATGGGAAGAAAGCAAAGCCGAAAAAATGATTGGAAAGTAGACCAAATGGCCGCTGCCAAAATTTTTTTGTTTCTGTACTGAAGCTATCGCACCAAAATTGAAGGAAATGGCG
Source organism: Coffea eugenioides (assembly GCF_003713205.1). NCBI lineage: Eukaryota > Viridiplantae > Streptophyta > Magnoliopsida > Gentianales > Rubiaceae > Coffea > Coffea eugenioides. Next base: position 39,389,369 of record NC_040040.1, read on the forward strand.
CGCGTGCTTGGAATAGTTTTTTTTTTCTCAAATTGAATTTAAGAGGATTAAAAACAATTTTTTGTGGAAATTTTCCTTTTTCAGAAATCTAATGCAAAATATCTTAGAAATAAAAATAATGAACCTAATTTATAAAATAATTAAAAACCCTAACTATCATTTAATCAGTAAACATAAAATAAAATAAGAATAATAAACCTAACAAAATGAAGCAAAAAATTGAATTAAATAAGAAATAAAGCTAAAAATAAAATTTTGGTGTCTACACAGTCATTCAAAGGCTTTTTGTAGTTGTCAGAATCAAAGTCGACATTGGGTTCTGGGATTTTCTTATCCTTCCTTGTACAAAACCCAGCATCCATAAATCCAAAAGCAAAAGGAAAGAGTATCATTTTGTGTTTGCAATTGTTTGGATAGGTGAGAGAGGACTTGTAGACCTAAGGAGCTGGTACTTCAAGATTAAACTTTCAGTCTGCAAGAGTTCGGGAGAATATGCAATACTTAGGATTTACCCTTTCTAACAGACTAAATGCCAACTCAATTTCTCATTTTTCCATTGTTTGATTGATTACAAGCCAAGTATTTCTGTGTACAAGACATGTATCATCATATTCAAGAGTGAAAAAATTCAGATGGGACATAAAAGGCAGAAGATATTTGACAAGCAACCCTTAATTTGAAAAGAGAACATGAAAGATCACCATGGAATAACCCTTTGCATAATAAGTCTGGAAAAAAAAGGTCAAAACCAAACTATTGAGTATTTAGCACTTAGCAGAGAGGATAATTGTGTATAATGGTTTCACAAAATCTTAAACCCTCCATAAATTACCACCTTGAAGCCTTAAATAACATCCCAAAGCTTCCAATCTATAAAAAAGCAGCAGTACAGAGTGGAAAAATGGGTAACCTCACAACGCTAGTCTTATTCTTCTTTTGGTTCAATCATAGAAATGCTTATCACAGAGGCAACAGAATAAAACAAAATTTATTACTTTTCCCAGGACTTGAACACAAAGAGAGTTGATGTTAAAAAGGCAAATGGAACAAGAATTAATGCATCAAATCAGAGAGATGTTTGGGCAAAACTTATACAAAGGACACTAGAGAAAATTAAAACCTAGACCATATATAAGGTTGGTAACAAATAAACAAGCAATATTTGTAACAGTTATTAGTTATGTCATGGTATCTGTTGTTACTTGTCTACATATCAAAATTAAGGAAGTATAATATATGAAAAGAACAAACTTTTTTCTTGAATTGAAAGAACAAACTTTTTTCTTGAATTGAAAGAACAAAATATTAGTAGAATCCTATCATTGAAATGTTAAAAAAGTCATCCAATTTTAGTTACCTACCCAGCTTTTTTCAGAAGAATGGTCCAAGTGATGATTAACTACAATTAGGAGCAGCTTTTTTCAGAAGAATGGTCCAAGAGATGATTAACTATAATTAGGAGCATGCATCTCTGTACTACTACTGCTTCAGGATTCCATACACTGTCTAGGGGGTTGAGGTGGAAATGTCGGATGGAGGAAAGAGGAAGGAAAAGGAAAAATGCACAGACAGAGGCTCGGATTTTCACCAGATTGAGAAGAAATTATCTATGGGATTGGGTGGAAGTGGAGGATGTAGGAGTATACGGTACCACGGGGAACAAGATTTTCGGCCAGTTGAGGACTGAAATCACGATATGAAATTGGCCAGTTGAGGACCAATAACCAAATGTTTTTTCTTTCTCTTGGGCTATGTTACCCGATCTCGGAATTCACCCCAGGCGCAACTGTATCTACACGAAACGGGCACGAGTATGGAATCCGTACTTGATATGGCCAAAAACTTTTGGATACTTTGACTGTTGTGAGATGTGCAAGATGTGATGTTGATGGTGGGAAAGGAGAGATGGACAAGAAGTCACATGAGATGGAAAGAGGAAGAAGGGTGGCTGTAGAGGGTGAGCCCTCTCACTAGAGACCTATTGTGGATTTGTCACCTCAGCACCGTTTTGGGTTTAAGAGCCTTCGGTGCTGGAGGGCCTCCCCAAGATTCGAACCGTGGTCCCTTTGGATAAGGGGTCTTAAGGTTAAATTCTGGTACTACTTAAGCTGGGGTGAGCCCTCCCACTAGAGATGTATTGTGGATTTGTCACCTCGATACCGTTTTGGGCTTAAGAGCCTCTGGTGTTTTGGAGGGCCTACCCAAGATTCGAACCCTGGTATCTTTGGATAAGGGGTCTTAAGGTTGAATCCTGGTACCACCTTAAGACCCCTTATCCAAAGGGACCAGAGTTCGTATCCTGGAAAGGCCCTCCAAGGCACCGGAGGCTCTTAAGCCCAAGACAGTGCCGAGATTACAAATCCATAATAAGTCTCTAGTGGAAAGGTTCACCCTCTACGATAATCATTTATCTTAGAAAAAAATTTACACGGGAAATATGTTTTACTTCACTTGGTGGGAATAACCATTTATCTTAGAAAAAGATTTACATGGGGAATATGTTTTACTTCACTTGGTGGTAAGGGTGGGCAAAATTATCCGCTAACCCGAAAACCCGTCATATCCGATCCGATCCGATCCGAAAATTAGGATATCCGATTTTTATTATTTGATCGGGTCAAAAGAGGGTCGGGTACCTGCTAAAATGCGGGGCGGGTTAGGGTCACATAATTAAAAACCCGCGGGTACCCGATCCGTCCCACATATATATATATATATTTTATTTTATTTTTATTTCTATACACACACTATAAAATAATAAGAACTAAATAAGTAATTTTATTGAACAAATTGCAATACAAATATGAGAGACTATAGTTTATTTACAAAATTCATTTGTAGAGGCCATGATCTTATATTTTATAGAAAAAAGTTTAATTAATGTGGAACATATATATTAAAAATTGTGCTACTTATTTCAAACTTTTATTGATTTCAAATTCTTTTAATTTTTTTCCTTTATCTTATATTTTCTTCACATGCTTGTTTCTTGGTGGGAAACCTTTTTTTAGAAAAAAAACATTTCTTAAATCTTAGATGAATGTATAAAATATAAAATTAAATTGATATAAATCATTTTTTTTAAAATTAAATAATAAATGGGGCTGGGCGGGTACCCGGTGACCCGACCCTATCTCAGCGGGTACCCGATTATAGGGTACCCGCTGATATGCGGGGCGGGTAAGAGTCAAAAAATGGCTGACCTACAAGATGCGAGTCGGGTCAACTAAATGGTGAATGAGGCGGGTACCCGACCCGCGCCCAGCCCTACTTGGTGGGAATAACTTCCCCTTTTAACTTACTGAAGGTATTTTCCTTCATTAAAACGAGCGGCTCCTGCATTTTACGATAGAGCTCACTACTCCCACATTCTAACATAAACAAACAGAGACTTCGCGGCTAAAGATACAGAGAGTGAGCGACGGAGATCGGAGAGACTGAGAAATCACCAACAATATGATCATTTCTGACGGCAACCATCTCCAACTCTAGCGAGGTGCCATGGGTGAGATTCTTATTTAGGGCTTTATCCTGAATATCTTTTATTTTTTTCGAAAAAATTCTGATAAAATTGGTTGCTCCAGTCTAGGATTCTATCGATTTTTTTTAAAAATTTCGTTGCTATAATTCTTGAGAATTGTGGCACTAGTTTCACAGAGGAATTTGGTTTTTTTTTTTTCTAAAAAATGCTTCTTTTGTTTTTAGTTTTCTTTTTTTATAACTATACGAAGCTCTAGGAATTCTGGTAATATTCATTGCTCCGCTCCCCTTTTCTGACAGTTCTTATTGAGGTAAGGGTTTGAGCTTGCACGATTGTTTTTGTATCAATTGATTGATAGTTTAAGAAACTTCAGTAGTTTTTCTGTAAAATATCATTCCGTTGGTGTCCTTAGAGTTTGATTTTGCCTTTCTGTTGAGAAATTTGTTGTTAAATGTATATGGTTGTTATTGATATCTCTGAGCGATATGAATAATGAATGTTGGATTTCTTGTCTAGAGAATTTAAATTTTAGGATTTACGTTTTGGGATTGGAGTAAAGGGGAAGCTGTTAAGACGTTTGCAAGTTGCTTGGAAATGTTGTTTGCTTGAACTGAACAGTATACTTGACTCTATTTTGTTTTTTCACACAGATCTAGATCTTCACTTCTCACTTTTGAGAGTCTAGGCTATTACTCATGCTTGAATCTTTTAGTATGACTGCTCGAAGTTGCTAAGGATAAGATGTTTTCCATATTGGTAGTTTTACAATTAATTGGAGGGCCACCTTGCAACCTATTGTTTTGTTCTGTGGTATCCAATATTTAGATATAATTTGAGCTTGTGATTCTTTCCTTTATTGTAGGAATACTTGTTCAATTTGCTGACTGGAGTAATTCAATGTTGAGTTTGGTAATTGAAGCTTTACACTTGTTATAGTCTTTGCAACCTAGTATGAATGCTTTTCCCTCTTCTATTGTTTGCAAGTATATAGTGTATGATTTTAACTAACCAAAGTTGGCCTACATTGCGAGACAAAACTGCCTTGAGCACTCTTGTACGGAGCCAAGAAAAGCTGAAAATTTTTCATTATTCTGTGCGGAAGTTTCTTTTTATTGGTTAAATAGTTTTGTGATGGATAATTTAAGTTGCATAATGGTCTAGCTAGGTCTTCAATGGCAAGCTTTCCCAACCATTTCAATGGAGTTGTCTCGGAACATGCATAGTAGTTATTCATTGATCATAATGATTGGTTACTTCAAGAGTTTGATTCAATTAATTCTTTGCCTGCCTTTAGTGCTTGTCGTGCTGACTGAAAAATTCCCTTGTGTGAGTAAATGGTAAGGAAAAGCAATATATCTGCCATTGTTTTGTTACTTCTCCAAATTATTAAGAAATAAAGGACTCTTATTGTCTATTTTTTGACTGGTAATTGACATGCCAAATTTCAATTACCAGGACTCAATTGCGAATGATCTATAGGTTTTCTTGAAAAAGAGACACCAGTGTTGGGTGAAATAGTTTAGCTGCACTTCAAACATAATGAATGAAATAGTTGAGCTGCATGCTAGATCAATCTCTTTGGAGCTTCTGCTTTTCTAGTTTACTTTTCTTGGTTTTTCCCTCTTGAACTGCATGTGTTTATGCATACTTTTAGTTGCAACTTTTTTCTGTGCAATTGCCTTTTCATATTTGAATTCAATTAGCTTTTTCTAATTTTTTTTTGTTAGGGTTGGCTTACTTTTGAATTTAATTACATGTTCATCTTTAGCCATCAATACCTAATTCAGCCTAAGGGTACTTGTACTTTTTGGTTTATCCTTCCACAACTTCCTGGCTATGTAAATTTAAGGGGAATGAGAAACAAAGGAAGGACCAAAAGGTTATGTTTCCCTTTATTTATTATCATTTGCAGGTTTCTTCCACCAGTATTTTCTTGTGTGACTTGATACGACTCTCCGTAGTCATGATTGCATTTTTTCTAAAGATTCTTAAACATTTAGGTTTCAACTTTTTTGAATGATCCATAATTTGTTGTCTTAGTCATGTAGAAGAATCGAAGGCATAAACAGGTTGCCCTTTTGTTTTTTTCTCCTTTGCTTGTGCTTCTTGATGGCTGAACAAGGGAATCTGCAATGGCAGTATTGGCTTTTCTTCTTTCTTTGTTGTTCCCTCTTGGTGTGTTTGTGAGTTTTAGTTTGGTCTGAACTCTTTAAGATATTTAAGTTTTTAGGTGGTACTAGTTGATTTAGATAGTGAAATATCTCATTTCTTAACTGGATCCATTGAATGCCATTAGCTTGTTGCTTCGGATAGTAAAATCTTATGGGAACAAATCCTGAATTTGTTGAATAAGTGTCTTGCAGTACTATGTAGAACAATCGAAGTCATGACATCTCCATCAAGATGTAGGACTGACTTCATGAATCAGCAAGCGAGGTTCTTTAGTATCTTAAAATATTCATTCAGTTGCGCATGTACTCTTCTGGGATTATGGAGAAGAAAGAAGAGAAAGGAGAGAGTGTGTGTGAGGAAAGGTATACAACAGAAAGGAATGAAATGCTCATCATTTTGAGTCAAATCAAAGAGTTTGTTTTCTTTTCTAATCATCTAGATACCTCTGTTTTCCTTTCTTTATGGCCACTGTGTGTTAGTGGTTCAATTTTTGTGCATCTTGCATATGTATTACTTATTTATTTTAAATTGTGAAATGAAACAATCAAGTGAAGATTAAGTTTGTGTGCTAATATTATGTTACTCTGATACATTTTTTTCCCCTTGTTTTAGTTTTGTAGAGACGTGCATAAATAGTGGATTATCCTAAAAGTGACTGCAATGGAATTTTGCCCGACTTGTGGGATGTTATTGCAGTATGAATTGCCGCATATGGACCGCCCCGCCAGATTCTTTTGTCCAACATGCCCGTATGTATGTCACATGGATAGTAAGGTAAGTCATTATAAATCCTTGTTGAGGGCTTATTTACTGGCTATTCACTATGTCCATTGTGTCATTGCTGAGTTATCAACGCACGTGGCAGGTTAAAATAAAAAGAAAGCATCGGTTAGTTAAGAAAGAACTAGATCCTATCATTTCCAAAGACGACGAGCTTGAACATTTACCAGAAACTGAAGGTTTGTTATTTGCTGTACTCTTGTATACATCTTCTGTTTGATTGACTGGTGCATGCTTGAATTAAGAAGTTTCATAGAGCTTCAAGCATTGTTTTGGATCTATTGCATGCTTCTTAAGTAATTTCCTGCATAACCAATATCAAGTTCTCTCTAGTTTGCATTTCTGCTTTCTCACTGCCCTCCATGGGCAGGTACGGGTTTAATTAGAAATCTTCTTGATAAAGTTACTTTTTGATAGTATGTTTAGATCCAGAATCATGTCTAAGTGCTATCATGTTACCTGAATGCTTTATTAGGTTGGTGTAGATTTAATCTGGGCAAAGCAAGCTTGAGCTATCTGGTTGACGTGTAGAAACTGCTAAAACTTCCAACTGGAATAACACATGTAACTTGGTACTGATTCTTTATTTCTTTTCCTCCAGCTCCTTGTCCTAATTGTGGTCATCTTAAGGCAGCCTTTGGTCAACAGCAGACCAGATCTGCTGATGAGCCGATGACAACATATTACACATGCAAGAAATGTAGACACAATTGGAAAGAAGACTAACATTGCCATTCAAGCAAAATCTTTTGGCTTACTGGTGGTTTGCCGTGAGGTTACACTTTTTAGGGGAGCATTGCTCGTTCACTGGGTTGTATTACTATCAATTCAACATTAAGCATCTTGGTGTTTTTGCAGAGGCTCCGTGCCTATGACTGTTTGTTGTGCTACCTGGAATCATCTATACTTGCCTCTTCTTTTCTCCTAATTCTGTTAAGCTAACTGAAAACCAAGGGCTAACCCTCTTTAATTAGTCATAATTTTCACCATCCTGATAGACGTGCTCAGGTGTCTGTTGAAAGTTTCTGCTTTGCTATTTCTTTTTTGTTGACCATTACCTTGAGACTTAGACTAAGGGTCTTCCTCAGCCGGATCTAGTCTCTCTGCAGTTGGCAGGAAAACTGGGCCATCAGGTGGATGGCTGGAGATTGAGTCGGGCCTGGTCTTCCTCCGCTGATGCTAATTATAAAAAGAGTTCTCTTAAAAGAATGGTCTTCCTCAACTTATGCCAAGTACATTGTCTGAGTTGTTCAAAAATAAATGAGCAAATGAAAGTCATTTTGCCATGCCTGGCATTATTACTTTGCCAGAGCAGAGCAATTTTGCTCTAAAATCTTGAAATGCCCTTCACTGGGCAAACTCAAAACTCCGACTAAACTAAAGATGCAGCTTCCTCTCTCTCCTTATGCACCGAATACGTTTATGAGTTATAAATGAGTAATTGAATATATCCATACATAGGTGTACATGAGTTGATTTATTTTAACTTATTTATTAAATTGGCATAAATAGGTTGACTCAATCATACTTATTACTCAATTATGATTTGTTCAAATCATCCATTTTAAGACCTCTAGTCAAACCTTTAGCGGGACTGATGAACTGAAGTTAACACTTCACATTTTCATAGTGGAGCAAACCACGGTCCATTTGTTTGGGGGAAATTATGAAAGAAAATGGAACTTGAGGATCCTGCAGTTAATTAATATCATAAAAGCTTGATCTTCACTTTTTCAATGTGCAAAGAGTAAATGGCAAATATGGTCACTAAACTATTTAAAATGATACAGTTTGAACATTGAACATTTTTTTTTTTTTTTTTTGTCAAAATGGTCGCTCAACTTCTTAAAATGGGCCTTTGGAGTCATTTACTGCTAAATCAATTAGAAATGACTTGCAATTTAAGACTTTTTTGCCCCTAAAAACCTACAATAGCATGCTAATGTACTTTTTCTCAGTTGGTCTACTAGCTAAATTAGACAATATGATCCAAAATACCCATTTTAAAGAGTTAAAGAAACCTTTTTGGTCAAAAAAAGTTCAATGATCAAACCATCCTATTTTAAATGGTTTAGTGACCATTTTTGTTATTTATTCTAATGTCAATTGTAACAGAGACAGATAGCAAAACAGTCACGAGGAAGAAGAGGAAAAGAAGAGAATAAAAGCAAAAGATATTCAACAAATTGGTGAAAGCAGATTGGGGTTAAGGATATGTTTTACAATTCTGCTAATACTCAACTTCTGGACTCACGTGTGAGTTGAATATATATATATATATATATATATATATATATATATATATATGACACTTCCTTTTACCTTTTAACTATGTGATTAATTACAGAGAAAATCTCTTATTTTTTCATTGAATTTACAGCTACACCTCTACATGAAGTTATAATAAAATGAAGAGCATAGGCATTTTAACCTTCCGTGTTTTATAGAAAAGTTAAATGGAATACCATAAGTGGCATAACATTGCCTCGTGCATAGAATTGGAATATATTAGTGGTACTTGTTATTTGTTGACACTCTTTTGACATTTTAAGTGAAAGGATAAAAATTTCCTTGCACTTCATTTTAGAGTAAATCTTTTCTACACCGTCAATATAAATCCACTTTTCATTGATGACCCATAATATTGTGTCACTTTGTTAATGAAGTTTGGCAATAACAACACTCATCATATTGCACCATCTTGTTAACGAAGATTGACAACCTGTTATTGCGAACCTTCATTAACGAGGTGGCGCAATATGGTGAGCCGTTAGTATAAAGTGGGTTTATATTGACTGTATAGGAAAGATTTACTCATTAGAGTTATACTATATTCACATAGTTTAACATTTTGTAAGTGTTGAGTCTGACTAACTAAGTTGTAGTTTGCTACAGTTTTACATTTTTAGTTAATTTGCTCTTTCACATTGAGTGTTGAATACGGAAATATTTATCTATCAGGTCCATTCGAAGTCTACTTAGATAGATTTCCAATTGAAATTGTGTGAGTTGCATACTTTTATGGACAAGAAAACAGATTGGCAAGAATAGAATATTGAAGACCATGAAGAATATATAACATAAAATATGAGAAGATGCTTAGAAGATTATAGAGTGAGAATGGTAGCAAATGATTTCCAAAGAAATAAGCAGATACTCTGTTCCAATGGAATATTCTGATCTAGGTGTTGTATGTCAGTGTAATTCTTGCTGTAACCAAAGCTTCCAGGCAGCAGATTTCATTCTATTAATTTTCATTTTCTGCATATTTGTTGTCTCATAGGCCCATTGGTTCAGGAGTTGGAAAGAGGCCACTGAGATGAAGCAAGGCTTGCTTTGAAGATAAAGATGACGACGAAAAGGACGCTTTTTTGGCTACCAGAAAGCAGGTTCAAAAGTCTAGGAACAACATCAAGTCCCATACTTTGAATTTCAGGCTAGACGTGGCACCCAAAAACTGGTTTGGTCATGTAGGCTCGGGAAGTAAGTGGTGTCGAAGAACTAAAACGCTAGGACTTTGGCACGTGGAGGTAAACAATGTTAAGTGGTGTATGTGCTCTTTTGTGTATTCAAGAATTTTTTAGTATATGAACTCTATGCATGTTAGTGTCTATAAAAATCTTACAGGCCAATAAAATATATGTATGAATGGTTATAAGATAAATGATTTAGTTAACATAATTTTGGCAGGACTAGTTCTGCTTTTTGAACTTTTGGCTCCCTATTGAGTTACAGTAGCTAGGAATTTGAATGTCTGGCCCCTTAGAGGGATAACATAGATAGAAAATGATTGTCTGGCCCCTCCGTAGGCTTTTGTAGCCAGCATATGAATGTTTGTATCCTTAGCATGTTATAACAGTTCGGATATGAACGTCTGTCCTCCCCAAAGAGTTAGAGAGATTAGGAATAGATCTCCTTGATTGCCTAAACAGACCTTGAGCCAATTATGAGCTTAAATGCAAATATGAAACAAATATATTTTGTGTATCAATGGTTGTTAAAGCAGTATTTCTTTCATATGCTTCATATGTGTCATGCCATTGATTGCTAACTTCTTAGTGAAGGAAGTTCGTTATTAAGAATGATATTGTTTTGACTAATTGATATGATCATTTACTGTATGGTAAAATTCCTGAATCGCTAGAACTGTGCATGCATTGCTTGCTGAGCAATGTTGCTCTCCTCACGTTGTTTGTCATTTTTACAGATTTGGAAATTTAACACTAGAGCTCAGCTAATAGGGAAATCTCTTGATCTTTGATTTGGTCCAGATTTGTCATTAGGATGTTTTTTTTCCTATTGTATTTCAGAGATAATAGTTAGTATTTTGATTATACTACTTTGATTATCTATTCCAGGGAAGTTGGAGTCAAATATTGAAACAATTTTGTACTAAAGGCATTGTTTAGTTTACTCTCAGGCCTCTCAAGGCTCGCAGATTCAAGGCATGACTCCATCGTTGGTCCTACATTGTAGAATAGAAAGAACGTTCTACAAAGAGAACTCATAAGTTTCGGAAGTGAATATTTCATCCCACTTCTGTTTCAATCGATAGTGATAGTTATACTTGTTCATCGGTGTCAGTGAGTGAGAAAGTAAGATAGGCCAATCCATGTCTTGTACGTCTAGCTGCCATGCATCTCATCACTTTGTTCCTATTTTAGAGGAGATGGAGAAGTGTTTGAAGAAGCTGGAAGTGCAATTTGAGAAAATGGAAATCATTAGTTACTCTTTTGTGGAGAAATTGGATTACAGCATGTTCAAGGCTCTCAGGGATCATATTCAAACCTTACTAGTGGACTTCAATTTCTGGATAATGTTTCACGATATGGTTGGCAAATTGAGCTCTGGGCTTTGGATTGAGTTGAGATCCTCATTGCATAAAGTTGTAGCTACAATTAATGATATTGGAAAAGAACTTATGATTTCTCACCGTACTAACAAGGTTTCCAAACTCATCCTCACGTTTTCCAGCTTGATGAAAAAGATTGAGGTTTTGCAGCCAGAGATTGAAAAATCCTGCAACTACTTATTTGAGGTTGAGCATAAGGACCGTTGCTGGGTGCACTATGATCATTGGGATGGGTTCACTTTCACATTTGTTTGAGGGAATATAGACACTGTAGCAAGGAAAGCCGATTTGCATATTGAGGAGCCTCTTCAAGGACAAATGCAAGCCTTCCTTAAGAATCTTAGTTCTCTCACTCATTTCTTGGTTACTGTAATGATGTCTCATCCTCTAGAATGGAATCTCAAAGCTCTGATAATCATGCTGGAATTGTGACTATTTGTGCAGCAAATCTATCTTGTTTGCGTTGGCTCAAAATCAGGAGGAAGAAAATGGATCCAAGTATGACAGAAACAATGACTACTGCCTTTTCAGATCTACAAGACAAGCTGGATCCTGCTACTAGTCGACAGTTGCTTGGCATGATACTCCCGTCGGTGAAAACTAATAAGCTTCATTTGGATCATCACTCTACATTAGACAGATTTTTTGTTTTGTCTTCTCCATATGCAACAAACTGATAACCTCCATCGGGAGATTGTTGGCCTGATACAATTCTTTATTCAGGTACAAGAAGAATATGGCAAGGAAGCAGAACAGCTTCTCCCAGATATTGCGGCAGTAGTTAGGAAGGCAAGATCTCTCAAGGACTCATCAAACAAAGGAGTTGGACCTTATCATGTGTATTCGAAGTTGGTTCCAATGATTTATCTTCTCACAGAAGAGCTTTTCTCCATGGATAACTAAACTATAGCAGGTGGTGCATTGAGAGGAGTAAAGATGACATGCTAGATACCTCAGTAGAACTGTCAAAGCTCAAATTGAATTCCTCCGTTCCAATTTAGAGTTGTTTACACTCAAATTTGAATATCAACCACAGAAAAAATGCAATACTCGGGACAAGTATTCACGTTCTTCAAACTAGCAGTTAAGGTGCTGGTATCGCTCAAAGACTCATTAGATGCCAGAAGAATCACAAGCAGTGAGACAAGGAATGTACTGTTCAAGTTGCTTGCAAGGATTTTGGTTTTCAAGGCAGAGGCATATTTACTGGATCTACTCAACAGTAATCAAACCTCAATTATCCTAGTCAAGGATCAACTTGAAGCCCTCAAATCCCTAATTGCAGCACTGACAATTATGCCCAGGAAACTTATCTTCACAGACCTTGGGAACATTCAAACGGATGAGAAATTAATCTTGATGAATTAATATTGAATTAGTAGTCAGGCAAGTGCCATCCTTCTGTCATTCCCTCAACGCTATTGAAGGGGTGAAGGAACTCGGCCACCTGCTCTATCAATTGATAGAGAAAACAAAGGAAATAATAGAGGAGTTTGATGTCCCAGTTCCAAAAATTAAGTTCCCCAAGACTAATGGAGCATCCTTTATTGATTTTCTCTTGCTAAAGCAAAGAGGGCAGTTTCTGACGTATAAATGTGGTCCACTTGTATGTGTTGAGCAACAAATTAATGAGATCTTACAAAACTTGATATTCTTGAGATCTTAAGTATCAAGAATTCATGGATCCAGCTTATATGGTGGAATTCATCATTGACTCAATCTTCTTGGCAATGGATGCAGATGGCACAACTTTTTATGGCTTTACCATGTATCGAAAAATATTGGATGTGTCAAGATTCTCTAGGAAACAGAATTTCTAGAGGCAGCCTGCAATGTGGAAGTCACTAATGCTATCCAGACTACAGACCGTCAGATCTGACAGCCTAGTACCTTTCATCCTGAGGTTGTATATCATGATCCTGAGGTTGTGTATTACTTCCATGTTCGTGCATGGTTCTGTGTTTCACAAGTGCACACAAAAAGAGACTTGAAATCTTACCGAGATAATTGAGCATAATGACAGTTGCCTAATTATGACCAATGAAGATTTGGAATTTGGTGTTGTATAAACAATTGAGAGGAAATCGCTATCTGATTACCATGGATGAATTGTGGAACATAGATGCATGGGATGACTTGAAGAGCTCATTTCCGGATGATGGAAATGGAAGCAAGATTCTGATAACCTGTAGCCCCAAAGACATGGTTTTGAAAGTCTCATAGCAAAGTAATCTTCTTAGTCTTTGTCTACTGTCCAATGATGAGAGTTGGGGGTTACTAAAGATGAAGATATTTCGAAAGGAAGCATGCCCTGGGGAAATACTGGACGTTAGAAAGGAAATTGCTAGAAACTGTAAAGGACTACCTCTTTCTCTTGTTGCAATAACTGGTCTTCTACAAAAGACAGGCTTGAAATCAGACATGTGGAAACAAATTGCTGAGAGTTCAAATGCAATAGTTGTTAATGATCCACAAGCGAGGTGCATGGACATCTTAAAACTGAGTTACGAGCAATGGATTCCTGTGAGGAAATCGATATGGCAATGGATGGCTGAAGAGAGAAATGATTCAAAGAGCTTTCAGGATCTTGCATTGGATTACTTGAGAGATCTGATTGGTAGAAGCCCGATACAAGTTTCCAGGAGAAGATCTGATGGTGGGGTCAGAGTACGTTGGGTGCATGATATGGTACACAATCTTTGCTTGTTAAAAGCTAAAGAAGAAAACTTCTTAAGAATATTGGTAACTGGGGATGATGAACCTTGTTCTTCTTTGTATGGTAGCAATGATTTTTGTTAGAAATATTCACTTGTTTTAGTTGACCATGTTTGTTTGTTTTGTTCTACTTTAGTGGAGTTAGTGGAGTAGTTAGTAGAGTTAGTGGAGATAGTGGAGTAGTTAGTGGAGTTGTTTTGAATTCTATAAATAGAGCAGTTTCATGTTATGAGTTAAGTATCAGCTTTACAAAGAAATAAAGTCTAGTTTTTGCTTCTCTTATTATTTTTCTCATTAATTGTATCAATTTTGATGATTTTGATCCTTCAAATTCCATTATGTAGAACAACAGTACAAGGAACATCGATTGTGCATTTCTGTGAGCCGGCAACACTTTGTTATCTCAAGACCTTTTGGCCCATATCTTCATTCTCTTCTGTTCTATGCCACTCGTGATGCCTATCCAAGATGCCCTTATAATGTCTCATTTATTTCCAAAAACTTTAAACTTCTTAAGGTGTTGGATTTGGAATCGATCAATATGGGCAGTTCCTTTGCTGATGGCATAGATTCCCTAATTCAATTGATTTTTCTAGCTGTTGGTGGTGATATTGACTCTATTCCATCATCATTAGCTAATCTAAGGAATCTGGAAGCTCTTCTTTGTTGGATTTTGGGGCTCCCAACTTATGTGAAAAAGTTCAAAATTAATGGATAATTTTCTAGGCCCATTAAGGAGTTGTCTAGGTCAAATTTGGTTTATTCCAGCAGCAAAAAAGGGTGGCAAAAACGCTGAAAATTCTGCAGAGAAATTTCAGCAAGTTTCTGGTTTGAGTAGTTGTGATAAATCACCTGATTGACATAGCAACGGATGTCTGATTGGCCTGAAATCTTAATTGAAGGTAGAGGATACCTAGTTCTATGTTGTGTACGGTAGAGATTAGATTTCAACGGTTCAATCTTTAGTTATAAATTTCAGACTGCTGCTGTATTCTGGTGAAGTTTTTCACAGCTTTTGTTCTTTATTTGGGTTTTAGTGACTTTGTTGATTGGTAAAGGCCATATCTCAATTGTGAACTTGCTAAAAGTTGTACTCTACTTTTAATTGGTGATAGTGGGGTAATTTGTGATGGGCTCAAGACTCTCGTGATTTTTCCTCTTCACATTGGATAGGTTTTCCACGTAAAAATTCTTGTGGTTGTTTCTTTTTTGTTTTTGTGGCTAATTTATCTTCCATTAGTTGCTGATTTTTTGTCTTGCTTAACGCTCCTAATATGCTCTAACGAATCGGGGAGGTTTTCGTTGTGTGTTGTGGTTACTTGAAATCCGGTAGCTCCCAATAGAGTGGTGTCATAGCTTATTCTGATTTGTTAGAATTATGGAGGTTAATACAAGCAAAGATGATGTCGTTGAATGGGTTGAATTATCACAAATGGAAAGATAAGATGAAAGACCTTTTATTTGTGAAAAGTATGCACCTGCTTGTGTTTGCTACAGAAAAGTCGGAATCCAAATCTAATGAAGAATGGGATTTTGAGCATCAACAGATGTGTGGTTATATCAGATAATGGGTGAAAGATAATGTTCTCAATCATATTGCTAATGAGACACATGTCAGAACACTGTGGAATAAACTTGAACAACTCTATGCTTCCAAACTGGTAATAATAAATTATTTTTACTCAAGTAGCTGATGCAGGTGAGATACAAGGAAGACACTCTTATCTTTGACCATGTGAATGAGTTTCAAGGTTTGTTGAATCAGCTGTCTAATATTGCAGTAAAATTTGATGATGAGATTCTTGGATTGTGGTTGCTAAATATTTTGTCTGATTTGTGGGAGACATTTCGGGTCTCACATACCAATTTTACCCCTAATGGTATGATGACCATATACTATGCTAAAAGTGGAATTTTGAATGAAGAGGTGAGAAGAAAAACTCAAGATTCATCTTCACAGACCGAGATTTTGGTTGCAGAACAGAGAGGGAGACAGAAGAACAGAGGTAATGACAAGGACAGGAGTAGAAGCAAATCCAAGTCACAGTACAAGAACGTTGAATGTTATTATTGTCACAAGAAAGGTCACATCTAGAAGAATTATTTTAAGTGGAAGAATGAAAATAAGAGCAATGGTGTAGAAAAAGTCTAAGGATTGTAGTGCTGATCGTGTTGCTATCGCCTCAGATGGAGATTTTGTTATTGTTTTTGATGACGGTGTCATTAATCTAGTTTCTTCTGATACTAGTTGGGTGGGTGACGCTGGTGCTGCAATTCATGTTACTTTCAGGAGAGATTTCTTTGCTACTTACAATGTGGGTGAGTTTGGTTCACTAAGAATGGGTAATAATGATGTATCTAAGGTAGTTGACATGTGTGATAATTGTTTGAAGATGAGCAATAGTTCTACACTACTACTCAAGGATGTCAGACATGCTTCAAATATTCGTTTGAACCTGATTTCCGTAGGAAAATTTGATAATGATGACTTTGGCAAATACTTTGGTGATGGTAAATGGAAGCTCAGTAAAGGGTTTCTGTGATGACCCCACTTCCCTCAAGGGCGAACCCCAGAGGTTAGCGGACCGCTTGCCTAACTCTTGTCAGGACTCACTCACTAACATTAATTTTAGAGATAACATTAACTCCAAGGTAAGCACGAAACTCCCCAATAAATATTACAAGCCATCCAACTTCACAAAAAACTCCATACTTATGTATACGACTAGGCGAAATGAAATACAAGTAGTTCAATCACTTCTCTAAGTATAAATAGGATTGCAATTACTTAAAATAAAGACTACAACTTTCGAACTTATTATCCTTGGGATACCAAATCAATGATGCTAAAACTTTTAAATATAACATCTACATGCTACCAATCATCTGCATATACAAGCCAAAGTACAGACTAAAAGATAAGAACTTGTAAACTAGTACCATGACACAGGGCCGTCCAAATACAAGATTAAGATTTTCTATTATAAACTAGTACTATTCTTGTCTCTGTCATTCCCGTACCCTGTTAAGGAAAACAAATGAAGGGATGAGTTAAAAACTCAGTGAGGTTCCAAGAGAATAACAAGCAATTAGGCATTATAACATTCACATGATAGCATGATCACATTTTCCATAAAGCACATAACATTCAGACAACTCATTTAACCATTTACAGCCAATAACACATGCACATAAAAGGATACAGTCTTCTCTCGGGAGCAGGTTCCGTGGCCACTTGTTCAGAATCCATTAACACTCCGTCAACCATGGAATCATAACAAGTTCAGTAGATCACCACTTAACTCCAACTTCCATCCACCGATCAACCCCCTACCGGGCCCGAACTCCAAACAGAAACAGTGGTGGTAATGCTCGAGCATATCAATTAGTCGAGGAGATAACACTCCACTCGACAAAACAGTAGACCCAGGGTTCGTTATCTAATCGACCAGACCCTTGTTGGCTCCACTCGATTAACTAGCCAGTGGGGTTTGAGTTCCCAAGCAGTCAATATAGTCAATGAGATAACATCTTTAATAGACTTTCAAGCCATGCATATGTATATTAGTTCACTTATAAACAGTACATCAAGAGTTCAGTTAAATTAGGTCGAGTGCGATAAAGCACACACTCACCTATACAATAATAAGTCAATTCAAGCAACAAGTCATGTATAAGTCATATTTGAGCAAGAAGTAGCATGGGACACGTAGTTGGAACACTCACCAAATCAAATAGACAGTCAAATCTCGGCTTCGGGGTTTTCTTAGCTCACCACCGACTCCTGAGACATATCCAAGCTATAATTACACTTATTATCTCGATCAAAACAAGTGAAAAACACAGAAACACTAGTTTTAAAGTTATCAAACATGTAGGTTGAAAAAGGTATAGGATTTTGTAACCAAAGGCATGAATATAAGGTTGGAAATCTTGCCCTTACTCTTGGTTTCTTTTGACAGAAATTTGTCATCAAGATGACTTCTAATTTTCTCCAAACACCAGTGAATTCGTTCATACATGTTATGTTGATGTGAAACCCCGATCTAGACAACTAAAACACCATGGTTTAGGCAGCGGAAATTTGACCCAACTAATCCCTAGAAGTCACGAACAATTTTGATATTATCTCAACCCGTAACTACTCGAATTAACGAACCAAATTGGAGGTAGTAGAACGCCACAATCAAGGAGATACTCGATTGATAAGTTCGGGTGAATAACTTGAGAAGATTCTCAAGTATTCAAAGGCAACTCTCTTGCCAAAGAGAAAGTGAAAACTCACTAATTGTATTTAATAGTCAAAAACTGATCCCAAAACAAAGAGGAAGTGGGGCTATTTATAGCCCTTACAAGCATTAACCCTAATCCAAAAATTGACCAAACTACCCTACATACTTAAGGAAGATTTTGGGCCTCACTTACTAACAAATGAGCCGCAATTAAACTAGCTTAATTACCTAGATTTTCTAAAGCGAGAAATAACCAAAATCAACGAGGAAAATCAAATAATCCTACTAAACTCAAGCATTCATGCAATCAACTAGTCTTCACTTGAATCTTCCAATTCCCCATGTGCTTGAATGGGCCTTGGTCTTTATATTCTCATCATTCCCCTCCTCTTAAAAGCAATTTACCCACAAATTGAAGCACGAATGGTGACAAGACAAGTTACATGCCTTCGATTCAATCTTGTTATGATGGCTACAGATGGCATCCAATGCAAAGCCCATGTGCTAAGTTGGAAAATAACCCTCGTCGAACCTTGAATCTCACAAACCATCTTCAATGTATGCTCAACTTTATTGTTTGTGGTCATGAGGTAAGGGTCCTCAAAGTGGTATGATGTGTATCCCGTGAAATCGAACTCCGGCTTGAACACACTTGCAAGGCACCAAGGCGGATTTGGTGATGTTGGAGCTTCATGTGGACTAAGAGCAAGACGAAAAGCATAATGGTCATTGAGGTACTTGTTCTTTAAACGAACCCTTGGTACACAACCATCCCTAAAATATGGAATGTTCCCTTCAAGATGAGCGCTAATCAACTCCCCTTTGGTGTGGACTGATTTGAGTTGACATTGTTCCATGAATGGATACCAACGGGGTTTAACTCTTGGAGTACCAACTCCATGGAGGCTTGCAACGTCTACAATTGATTTTGGAATGGAACACACCAAGATCAGCTCAACTTGCCTTTGCTTGATCTGTATAAAAGAAGAAATACTAAACAAAGCAAAGGTAAGTTCGTTAAGAAAATAATAGGCCTTCACCGGGTTGCTCAAGATCAGCCCACTTTCTCTCTTTTCTTCCTTTTTACCACCCATCTTATTATATTTTTTTCATCTCTTTTTCTAGTTCAACAGCTGACCCTTTCATCTCATTACTTTCAACTTCCTCGGGTTTTACCTCTGCAGGCACAATTCCCTCATCTAGCTTTTTCTCCATTCTATAACGCTCAAGCTCACTTTTCATGCATGCTAGATCAATACAAAGTTGGTCATAAGTAAGTGATACAAGTGCAAGACGACGACTATTAAATAAGAAGGAATACTTATTAGTATGTCCATCAATTTTAACTTCTCGCCTCGACATCCATGCTTTGCCCAACAACACATGTGTCACTTGAATTGGGACTACATCACACAACACCTCATCCACATATTTGCCGATTTGAATAGGTACAAGTGTTTGCTTAGTAACCCAAACATCCCCATGAGTGCTCGTCAACTTGTACGGTTGAAGATGATCAATGGTTGGAAGATTTAATTTCTCAACCATGATAGCACTTGCAAGATTGACTTCACAACTACCATCAATGGCCAAGCTACAAATTTTATCTTTGACACCGCAACGAGTATAAAACCAACCAAGCAACTGAGATTTGACGAGGTCCAATTGCTCATCTACACCACGTAATGCCATTTCTTTGACTCCCTTAGGATCAGGAAGACAATGTTGTGGGCTAGCTTTTATGCGTCTTATACTCGCCATGACGTATGAGGGAACCTGCAAAAAGTTAGCAACGAAACCGAAGATATTGCCTTTCACGCTCCCTTACGTGTATCCACTCGCACTCGTGTATATGGATGTCACTCTAATGGACTTACCAAATACCTTTATCTGTTGGGTTAGGTAGTTGAGAAATGCTGCTCAAGTCCAACAACCGTTACCAACCTTTCCACAAGTGTAATCACAAGAATGTAGGAGAAAATGTAGGAAAGTTTCTTAAAATCTAGGAAGAGAATATAGGAGAGTTTCCTAAAGTGGATGAGAGAATATAGAAAAGGTCCTAAAAATGGATGAGAGAATTTTAGGAGAGTTCCTAAAAAATGGAATGAGAGAATTTAGGAAAGTTATTCCAAAAAAAATGGTATGAGAGAGTTTAGGAAAATTTCTTAAAAGATGGATTGACGCAGGAATATAGGAAAGTTTCCAAAAAATGGATGAGAGAGTTTCTATGACAAGTTCTAAAAAGGTAGCGAGAGAGAGATGTCCAAGTGAGTACAAAAGAGGTTATACCAAGTGCTTTACTTAGTTTTCCTAATTGATTTGGAAACAATGTTAGTTTTTTTGGAACCTTTTGAAAATCCTCTTCCTCTTTGAACAACTTTTGGGTAACCTTCTTGAAACAACTTTTTTGGTAACCTTCTTGGAAACAAACTTTTTGGTACCTTCTTGAAAACAAAACTTTTGTAATCTTCTTGAAACAACTTTTGGTAACTTCCATAATTATCTACTCAAGAAGATTGCCACAAATCAGATTTGCGTTCTTCTATTCAAAACAATTCGCGTTTGCCCCTTTCCCTTTCTTTCCTTTCTTTTTTATTCTCTTGCCAACCAATTCCTCTTTTCTTTCTTCTTTTTTTTTGTCTTTTTTTTTTTACTACAACTATCAACCACGACACAAAACAAGGAAGTCCACAAATAATAACAACCAAGAACTCCAAGATCTTTCAAGAACGTTCAAGGAAGTTGTCAGGAACTTCAGAAATTTCAAGATTGTGGTCAAGAATTCAAGAAGCTCAAGATTATTGTAAGTTCTCTTCAAGATTCACAAAATTCCAACAAGTTTTGCCAAAATTCAGATTTGAAAACCATATAAACAAGTTGGATAACACAAACAACAAGGATGGACAGATTTGCATTCGGATGAACAGAAACTATGAACAGTACTATGAACAGTGTCGGTGAACAGTAACGATGAACAGTAATAAAAATTTTTTTTTTTTTGGTTCTAAACAAACGAACAGATTGGGATAAACATATATGACTCGAAATAAACGAAAAACAAAAAAAAAGATATAACCTGGTGGTTGTCAACTAGCTCTGGTACCAACTGATGTGAAACCCCGATCTAGACAACCAAAACACCATGGTTTAGGCAGCGAAAATTTGACCCAACTAATCCCTAGAAGTCACGAACAATTTTGATATTATCTCAACCCGTAACTACTCGAATTAACGAACCAAATTGGAGGTAGTAGAACGCCACAATCAAGGAGATACTCTCGATTGATAAGTTCGGGTGAATAACTTGAGAAGATTCTCAAGTATTCAAAGGCAACTCTCTTGCCAAAGAGAAAGTGAAAACTCACTAATTGTATTTAATAGTCAAAAACTGATTCCAAAACAAAGAGGAAGTGGGGCTATTTATAGCCCTTACAAGCATTAACCCTAATCCAAAAATTGACCAAACTACCCTACATACTTAAGGAAGATTTTGGGCCTCACTTACTAACAAATGGGCTGCAATTAAACTAGCTTAATTACCTAGATTTTCTAAAGCGAGAAATAACCAAAATCAACGAGGAAAATCAAATAATCCTACTAAACTCAAGCATTCATGTAATCAACTAGTCTTCACTTGAATCTTCCAATTCCCCATGTGCTTGAATGGGCCTTGGTCTTTATATTCTCATCATATGTTTAACACATGAAATGTTTAATGAGTCAAAAGGTATGAGTTTGCAGCTAACATCTTTGTATTAAAAATGGAGTTAAAGCTCAAAGGAAAGGGTAGCTACATGTTCTCGGTTTAAGCAGAAAATTGTTAGTAAAATAGCATCCATTTGTCACAAGCAAGGTCGAAGTTTAACCATGGTTCATGGTTGGGAGTTTCCCTCCAAAACAGGTTACATGTAAGTGGATGGTTAACCATAAACTCAACTTTCGTTCATGATTCAAGTATAAATCAGGCAATGCCTCATAGTGTAATTACGAGGCATGAGTCTCTTTGAAAAACCGCAACAAAATCGAAGTTATAAGCTGGAAAACCTAGTCTGTAGTTCACGGGCTAAGCAAGCAAATTCCAGCGAGCCTCACCTCATTTTTGTCACCAAAACATCCCCTCTCATACTTATTTCAACCATAAATCACATAAAATAGGCTTGTACCAAGAGAGGTGGTACTAATCATGTATTCCAATAAAACTCAACAAGAAAATTTGCATTTTAAAAACTAAAAGTTCAAGTTTCCATTAGATTCAATAGTGAACATACCATAAGTATCATACAAATAGAAATAAGACATGTTTCGGCCAAAAATTTGCAAACAAGAGCTGCATTTACACACCTTACTCTCTTGACAGAGCTAGAAAAATCCCAACAAGAATCACCGCCTTAAAACTCAAGTTTCTCCTTAGAACCCACATACATGTCACTGTTATTATATTATAAATGAAGATTAACAGCATGCATAAAGTTTTACAGCCAAAAGTTATGGAAAAGTTGAAAAAAACTCATCATCTTTCTCTCTTGGTCCAAGCTGAAAAAATTCCAACAAGCATCACTCTTTTTGAAAAAATCATAACTTGAGATATAAATGTCCAAAAATCATAAAATTTGGTCCATTGAAAACTAGATTGAAAGCACTAACAATCCTTAGAAGATACCTCAAAGAGATTCAATTCATAAATTGGCCCAAATTGAGCAGCAAGCTACTACAACATTCTGGCTTTTACTTGTGCAGGGCAGGACTTTCGATCAACTTTGCTGATTTTATGGTGCATCTATAAAATGAAACACAGCTCCAATTTTATACCGTTGGAATGATCTATGAGTCTAGTTTCAAACGCAATTGACGGCACTCAATTTTGATTTTTCTACACTAAATTATGATCATTTTACTAAACCTGTCCAGGCATGACTATCATCCGAAATTTCAACCTTTCACTCTCTCAGCCATCTCAACAGATTTCCAACAAATTCTTCAAGTTTTCCTCTAACCAAGTTATCAAGTTTCCTCTAGATTCAAAGGTAAATATACAATATGTATCATGCAAAGTGGAAATAAGTCATTTCTCAACCAAAATTTGCAAATAACACCTGCAATTCCACAGCTCACACTCACGGCTCCCTCTAAAAGTTTTAGCTGAACTCCCTTCAATTTTAACCATTTCAAGTCTTATTTCTAGCCACAAATCACACATCAACAACCTCATAACACACAAGCAAGTGAGAATCAAGCACCGTCCAGCAAATTTCATTCCAAAATATCCATACAACTTCCAAAACATTCCATCGGCTAAGCTGGAAAAGTAGTTTAGCAGTCATACAACTTCCATTCAAAATTCTAGCCATAAGATCGGATTTTCTGGCCAAATAATAAGTATACTAAACATATTCCGTGAGTTCAAGTATATTTATTCTTGATCAAGGAAGAAAATTGAAAAGAAACTAGCTTTACACTATATCGGTCCTAGCTGGAAAATTTCCAGCAAGAAAACAAGTTCTACAACCTGGTTTTACTTCAATCTAGCCCCAAATTTTACATGCATTAGAATTCCTCGAAAGTGATGGTTTCTAGCTATATTACCTGGTTTTTTCTACCCAAACTCAAGCTGGAAGTCAGTTTACCCTTCTACCTTCTCCTGGTTGGGAATGGAACTAGAATTTCTGGTTCCTTTTGGCTGGAAATGGAGCAGGAACTCTGGTTTCTCTCTTGGCTGAAGTAGAAATAGGAGCTTTGGTTTCCCTCTTTCTCAAGTTTTTCTCTCGGTTGGATGATGAAGCAAGACAAGGGAACTTCCTTCAGCTTTCCCTCTGGCTCTCGGCTCCAACAAGAAGAGAAGTAAGAGTTCGGTCATGCAAGAAGAGAAAATGCTAGTAAGGGTGAAAATTTGGTCAAGAGGGCTTAGTCAAAATTGGTTGCTGGTCTCAATTTCATGCTCTTTCATCTCTCGGCCAAATTGGAGGAAAACAAGAGAAAGCCTTGCCTAATTTTCCTCTATCTCTTAGTTAAGCTAAAAGGAAGAAACAAGAAGGACTTGGTCAACTTTTGCATGCTATTTTGGGTAATTTTTCTCTTGGTCAAAAATGAAGGCAAGGAGCTAGACTAAAGAAAATTTTTAGTCAAAATGTTTTGTGGTAGAGCAAGATATCTTACACTAATTGTGGGTGCATTCAAGTGTTTAATCACATGAAATGAGCAAACATGGAAAGTAAATAATATCAGGCAAGTTGCAACACGTTCGAATATTAGATGAAATTATAGATGACAAAAATAATTGTCGGGCTCTCACAGTTCCTGGTTATAGCTCGAGGTAAGAAATTGAAGACAAATTTGTATTTGTTGCAAGCTTCAATTTCGAAAGACACTGTGAATTTGGTGAAGAAGCAAAATTCAACTGAGTTGTGGCACAAGAGGTCGAGTCACATTAGTGCAAAGGG
This sequence comes from Coffea eugenioides, assembly GCF_003713205.1. Classification (NCBI taxonomy): domain Eukaryota; kingdom Viridiplantae; phylum Streptophyta; class Magnoliopsida; order Gentianales; family Rubiaceae; genus Coffea; species Coffea eugenioides. Next base: position 39,414,038 of record NC_040040.1, read on the forward strand.
ACTTGAGACTTTGTGAATAAGAATGCTCTTCCAGGTGTAAAGAATGCAAGTTTGGAGAAGTGTTCTTACTGTCTTGCAGGAAAACAACATCGAGCATCCTTTAAGACTAATTCTCCTTGCCGAATACGCAATTTGCTAGATTTGGTGCACTCAGATATTTTTGGTCCTTTAAAGGTACAAACTTTTGGGGATGCGTCTTATTTTGTTACTTTTATTGATGATCATTTTAGAAAACTATGGGTTTATACCCTGAAAAGAAAAGATAAAGTGCTTGGTAAGTTTAAAGAATTTCAAGCTCTGGTTGAAAGGCAAACTGGAAGAAAATTGAAATGCATCCGGACAAATAATGGGGGTGAGTATCGAGAACCATTAAAAATTATTATAAGCAATAGGGAATTAGACAGCAGAAGATGCCTCAAAAGACACCTCAACTAAATGGTTTGGCTAAGAGAATGAATAGAACATTAATGGAGAGAGTTAGATTCGTACTTGTAGAGTCGAAATTGCCAAAGTCCTTTTGGGGTGAGGTTTTGTATACTGTTACTCATTTTATTAATCTGACTCTTATTGTTGCTTTGCAGGATGATATTCCAGAAAATGTTTGGGCTGGTAAAAATACCTCATATGATCATTTGAGAGTTTTCAGTTGCAAAACTTATGTTCATGTTTCAAAAGATGAGAGGTCAAAATTAGATGCAAAAAGTAGACCATGCATCTTTGTTGGCTATGGCTAAGATGAGTATGGTTACAGACCATATGATCTAGTTGTGAAGAAACTTGTAAGAAGTTGTGATGTTGTGTTTCTTGAAAACTAAATCATTGATGATATTGGGAAGATAGATTCTCATATCCATGATGACCTCACAGATTTTGAGCCAGTTCCTATATCACAGTTGCCTACAAGAGCTAATGGAGGAGTTGACATGCAGCATGATGATGTTGCTGATGACCAACATGATGGTGATACATATAATCCTATAGATGTTGATGATGATCAACTCACTCATTCTACGATAGATCCATAAGAAACTCCACTCAGAAAGTCTACAAGAGTTGGACAACATTTCACTAGATATTTTCCAGATGAGTATGTGCTCCTAGCTGATGGGGGAGAGTCTGAATACTTTGAAGAAACTATGGAGAATGTAGACAAGCAGCAGTGGTTGCATCCTATGGAGGATGAAATGAAATCCTTGTATGATAATCAAATATTTGAATTGGTGAAATTACCAAAGGGTAAAAGTGAATTTATAGACTAAAATAGGTTAACACCAAGATATAAATTAGATTGGTTGTTAAAGGTTTCAATCAAAAGAAGGAAGTTGATTTTGAAGAAATTTTTTTGCCCGTGGTTAAAGTGTCTTCAATCCGAACTGTGTTAGGGATAGCTCAAAGCATTGAGTTAGAGATTGAGTAAATGAATGTGAAGACGGCTTTTCTTCATGGTCATTTGAAAGAAGAAATTTATATGGAGCAGTTAGAGGGATTTCGGGCAAAAGGAAAACAGGAATATGTGTGCAAGTTGAAAAAGAACTTGTATGGCTTGAAACATGCTCTAAGATAGTGGTACAAGAGGTTTGAGTCTGTGCAATAGCAAGGCTACAAGAAAATCACTTCTGATCATTGTGTGTTTGTACAAAAGTTGTCACATGATGATTTCATTAGTTTGCTGCTTTATGTTGATGATATGCTAATTGTTGGTCAAAATGCTTCTAGAATTGCTAAATTGAAGCAAGAGTTGAGCAAGTTTTTTGCTATGAAAGACTTAGTACCAATAAAGTAAATTCTTGGTGTAAGAATTTTGTGAGACAAGAAAGTAAGGAAACTTTGGCTATCATAGGAAAAGTACATTGAAAAAGTGTTTTAAAGGTATCATAGGAAAAGTACATTGAAAAGGTGCTTCAAAGGTTTTGAATGAAGAAGGCTAAATCTATTAGCACTCCTTTTGCAATGCATATGAAGTTGAGCATCTCACAATGTTCCTCGACTAAAGAAGACAAGGAATATATGAGGAAGCTTCCTTATTCATCTGTAGTTGGCAGTCTCATGTATGCGATGGTGTGTACGAAGCCTGACATAACTCATGCAGTCAGTGCCGTGAGTCGATTTCTCTCAAAACCTGGGAGAAAATATTAGAATGTCGTGAAGTGGATTTTGAAATATCTCCGTGGTACTTCAAATTTGAAGCTTTGTTTTGGAAGTGGGAAGTTAGTCCTCACTAGTTATACTGATGTTGATATGGTTGGAGATGTTGATACAAGAAAGTCCACTTCGGGTTACTTGATTACCTTTGCAGGGAGAGCAGTTTCTTGGTAATCTAAGTTGCAAAAATATATTACATTGTCAATCATTGAAACTAAATTTATTATAGCTACTGAAGTATGCAAAGAGTTGCTGTGGTTGAAGAAGTTTCTAAGGGAACTTGGTTGTTCTCAAGAGAGATATAGGTTGCTTTGTGACAGTCAAAGTGCAATTCATCTTAGAAAGCATCCAACTTTTTATTCCAAATCTAAACATACTGATGTGAGATATCACTAGTTACGTGATGTGTTGGATGAGAAGTTGATTGAACTTGAGAAGGTACATACAAATGACAATGGTGCTGATATGATGACCAAGTCATTTCCAAGATGGAAGTTTGCAGTATGTTGCTCACTTGCCGGAATGGCAAGTTCCTCCACATAGTCGGGAAGGAGAAGATTTGTTGGATTTTTGGGCCCCCAAGTTATGTGAAAAGTTCAAAATTAATGGGTAATTATTTAGGGCCATTAAGAAGTTGTCCTACCTATTTATAGGCCAAATTTGGTTTGTTCCAACATCAAAAAAGGGTAGCAAAAATGTAGAAAATTCTGCAGAGAAATTTTAGCAAGTTTCTGGTTTGAGCAGTTGTAGTAAATCACCTGATTGACATAGCAAATGAGGTTTGATTGGCCTGAAATTTTAATTGAAGGTAGAGGACATCTAGTTCTACGTTCTAACGGTGGAGGTCGGATTTGAACAGTTCAATCTTTAGTTATAAATTTCGAACTACTGCTATTTTCTGGTGATGTTTTTCATAGCTTTTGTTCTTTATTTGGGATTTGGTGACTTTGTTGATTGTTTAAGGTCATATATCAATTGTGTACTTGTTGAAAGTTATACTCTACTTTTAATTGGTGATAGTGAAGTAATTTGTGGTGGGTTCTAGAGCCTCGTGATTTTTCCTCTTCACATTGGAGAGGTTTTTCACGTAAAAATTCTTGTGAATTCATGTGGTTGTTTCTTTTTTCTGTTTGTTGCTGATTTATCTTCCGTTAGTTGCTGATTTTTTGTCTTGCTCCTAACCTGCTTTAACGAATTGGGGAGGTTTTCGCTGCGTGTTGTGGTTACTTGAAACCTGGTACCTCTTAACATTCTTGTGAAGGCACTAAAAGGTAAAAAGATCTTACTACCAGATAGCATTTGGAGGATGACAAGTTTGCGACATGTTCATGTGAAAAGTAATGCTACCTTTACATTGCAAACTCAAGTTTTTGGAAGCAACTTTCAATTGAAGAACCTAGTCTCCCTCTCCATGCCATTTCTATTTTTTGGGGAAGACACAAATAAGGTTGCTCAACCTTCAAGAATTGAGTTGCACTTTCTCAAAGCCAAGGGGTTCCAAAGATTATTGTCAATTTTTGAGATTGGAAGAAGTGACGGAGTTGGAGTTGCTAAAGATAGTATACCTGAATAGATCTATCAAAACCAGTCAATTTAACTTCCCATTCGGACTTAAGAAGTTGACACTAATAAATTTCTTCTTACGGTGGGATCATATGCCATTGATTGGTGCCCGAGAAAATCTTGAGATTCTCAAATTTTTGTCTACAACTTTTGAGGATACAAGGTGGGAGATGAGAGAAAGGGAGCTTCGTGAACTCAAATACCTCAAATTAGACAGTCTAAACATTGTTAGTTGGGTTGCCTCCTATAATGATTTGCCTAATCTTTGGCATTTGGTCTTGTAAAAATGCAATAATCTTCAGGAAATCCCGATTGATTTTGTTAGAATCACAACTTTGCAGCTAATTGAGGTGCAGCAATGTGGAGACTCAGTTGAAGACTCAGTTAGATTGCAGGAGAAGCAACTTGAATGTGGAATTGAAGATTTGAAGATCCTTATCAACAATTAGATGGAAATCTCAGATCTTCGTCAATTTATGCACCTTGGTGTGCTTTACGTCCTATTGACATGCAAGTGAACTTGTTTTTGTTGATCATTTTACCTCATTTTGGCTTGATAATAGGGTGTATGCTCTGTTAACTAACCAATAAAAGTTCATTTGATATGTTTAAATTTTGGAGTTTTAAACTTTCCGTATTCTATTCTTGCACAAGTAAACATTATTAAAGCCTTACATCCTACTATCCTTTCTGAATGTCTTCAAAATGTCGTCATATCATAGTGTACTCATTTCCCTCAATGAAGTGGTTGGTAATCAACTTCAAAAGTTTTGGAGGAGCCTTTTCATAGCTTTGTCATTGAAGTTACATTGATAAAATTGTAATCCTGATTAAGACAGATATTAAAGCAAAAATTTCACACTGCAAGAGCTTGAGAAAGATTAATCATGTGTAATAATGGAATGTTTATGGTGGCAGAATGATAGTGGGGATACATGGTAGGAGGAGGTCATTTTGTGTTTTTTTTTTCCATGTCTGCATTGATAGGCATGATACTTGCTGAAACTTACTAGAGTAATAACTTTGAAGCCCTAGATATATCTTTTGCTTCACACTACTTTGGAAGCATTTACTTTATGCTTCCTATGCTAGATGGAAATGGAAGCAGCATCTAAACATATAAAACAACCTAAGAAGTTGCTGACTGCCACGCCCCATACCCGGAACGTAACACCGCCACGCCCTAGACAAATCTAAAGGCATAAGGCAATAAATTTCCAAAGCAACTACATTCACCTTTATATAAGCTTTCTAAATCCACAAATACAAGATCATCCATAATAGCAATTCTACATCTTCCAAAATAAAAGCAAGATTAAACTTTCTACAATATATACAATATTCAAATCCTATCATAAAGTATCTTATATAGAAGTATAAAAGTCATTCTCTAGCCAAAAGCTATCTCCATCTCCATTATCACCTCCACAAGCTAACAAGGTCCACTTCAATGAACTCATCATTAACTGCATAATAATAGTGAAGGGGGGGGTGAGCAAAACCTCATTCAATAAGTAGCACATGTATCTCATTATTGGCCTGAGCATGTTACATACATAGTACATTTCAACCTTCTTTAACTTATAACTTTATAAAAACATGGTCATCAAACACATTTCAATGTCATATCATACATCACAAACATAAAGGAGCTCAAATCATAACATAATAGTTGATCCCGAATATCTAGTTGTTAACTTAACTAGTTAACATGGTTCATATGCTAACTACCACACGGTTAGCCCATTTCATATTGCTAACTACAACATAGTTAGCCCGTTTCATAAACTAGTTCCGTCAAAAGTCACTTATACAAGAGCTCAACAAACATAGCATTTCATCTCAGAAATGACCATGGCAAAAGTAATAACAAATATCACAAATTATACATGCTCATGCCACTTTAGCAATTAAACAAGTAGCTTTTAAAAGATAAAGGATTCATGCACCACTTACCTTAGCCCAACGAACCAATGCTCAACTTAACTCAAGTAATCCTTATAGCACATGTCCTTCTCACCTATAAACAATTCCAAATTACTTAATTTGAGACCCGTGAAATAAAAAATATAGAAAACATTCATCCCACATCTCTAAGGTGAGAACCTAGTTCAAAACAACATTATTCCATATGATTTCTAGCTTTTGCAGTGCTTAGTTAAACAAGCAAAATTAGTATTGTTGGAAACTAGACTCTTAATACTAATAATGCCTACAATACACCATTCTGTGATTCAAAATGTAAGGATCGAGGACAACCTAAGAGGGGGGGGGTGAATTAGGTTATCTAAAAAACAAGCCAAGATATGAGTCACCCTTTTTTTTTTGACCTATTTTTCTTTTTCAAGAGGACCTCACAGAAAAGCAGTTGATGGACTAGCACAAGTAATTTGTGAGTAAAACAGGTAAGCAATATATATATATATATATATATATAGCAAGACAGTAAATGAAGGGATGGAATTGCAAACCAAATTTCAAACTTGACTAAGTTTGAATATCACTTTATATATCAAGCTTCTTCACTATGATCAACTTTCAACCAATCTCTTGTGTACAATGAAGGATCACTTCCTCCTTGCCTCAAGTCTCACTCGATCAAGCAAGGAAGTTTTACAATCGCACGGATAACCCTCACAAAGCTACACTATTGAAGAAATTGAATCACACTTGAAAAGCTAAAAAGAGATGACACAACTAAGAGTACAAATCTTCCTTTTGGAGTATTCACACACTTGAATCACTCAAGATCTGATGTAGACTTAATGTGTAAAAGTTGTTTTGAAGAGTTGACTAATCCCTATTTATAAGGGACCAAAAAATTCTTCAATAAATGCTGTCAACGGATAGAAGGCAGATGGAAGGTCAGCTAGCCGTTGGTAGTGTCAGACGTCTGGTACTCTGATTTTATGCGTCCGAACGAAGACAGTGAGTTCAAGATGATTTCTTGCAATTCTTAGGACGTCCGGTCCCTCCACAGTATACGTCCGAAAGTGAACTTGCAAATCCTTCTTCATTTCTATCGGACGTCCGATGCTCCAGTGTTTTACGTCCGAAGTACAGCAACGTTTGTCGGACGTCCGGTATAGAGGTATTGTGTGTCCGAACGCGGTCAGTGATCACAGATGTTTTGACATATTACCTTCGGACGTCCGAGTGTGAGTTCTTCATGCGTCCGAAATCACTCAATGGTTGTCGGCCGTCTGTTATGGTTCTTTTATGCGTCCGACAGTAATTTGTCAAACCTTGATCCAGTTTTGGCTTCAGGTCTTTGATCTGGTTTTTGTTCCAAATCCTGAAATGAACTCTTCAAAGAATATTAGTAGCATCCAATTGTTTTGTAATCATCAAAAGTTATGAACTGAGATATACAATCTCCCCCTTTTTGATGATGACAAAACATTGGATGGATCAAAAAAGGATTCAACTCCCCCTTAACTCGACTCCCCCTTCCTTATAGATTCCATGGCCAGAGTATTCGCAACTCCCCCTCATTTATACGATCCATATCCATTTTGTCCCCCTTTTTGTCATCATAAAACAGCTATACCAGCATTCAATAGACATTATCAATTTGACAAACCAGAACAATATATGAACATTATCAGCAAAAGACATTCAGCAAATGATAAAAGCATCCATTCATAGAAGAAAAACATCAGTTAACAGAATAACATCATTTTTACTGACCAAAAGGGGATTATGATCCTCAATTCATAGCAGAAGTTTTTCAATGCAAAAGATGAACTAATGTCCTAATGATGAAATGCAAAGTCCTAGTAGTGCTTAGATGGTGATTTTCAATGATCCAGGCCTTCTCCTGGTTAGACGAAACTGCTCAGGATCCACTTGGTCTTCATCCTCAGTGTCCTCATCATCATCTTCAGTTGTCTCCACAGTTACAGGAGCCTTGCCTTTATTTTTGGGCTGAGAGCTGGAAGCATGTGCCTCTGGAGTGGCTTCAAGACCAGGAGTATGCTCTGTGGGCTGAGGTCTTGGCTCTTTTTGATGAGCACTTTCATTGAATTCAGGGATTGAAGGCATGAGGAGATTCCTTTTTTCAATGTAGATGGACTGCTGGGCAGGAGACATGGTTATCATGAGACCATTTTCAATGAGCAGAACATGTTGTTTGAGATCCTCAAACAAGGAGATGACCTCAGAATTGGAAGAGAATGACTTACTAGCTGATTTTCTAGGGTGGATGGTGAATGGAGAGACATACATGGACTGATCACGAGGAGTCCTAGAAGTGACAGGGGTTTCGTGAAGATTTTTTCTCCTAGTTTCTGCCACAGTTTCCTTATAACACCAATGGCCCTCAAAAAATTTCAGATTCTTTCTTTCAAAATACGCTTGTGAGAAAATTGTTGAGGCACTGTCTTTGGGTGATTTTCCAGTAAAAGGAATTTTAAAATGGGCAAAGATAGGAGTCAGAAATTTTTCATAAGAGAGCTTCCTACGACTATCAGTGCTAATCTTGAGCAGAAATTTGCACATTACAAACCCAAAGTCAATTCTGATTTTTTCAACAAAACAGTAAAAGAGATAAAGCTCCATTTTGTTCGCATCAGTTCTGTGGCCATCAGTGGGCACCAACAGATTTGAAATGATGGTAAAAATTATCAAGTTCTGAGGACTAAGATCTTCTAATCTTGCCTCAGCAAGAGTGTTGAAATGTGATTGAAAATAGGTCATGAGTTTAGTATTGTGAAAATGATGATAGGCAGAGGGATATTCTTCATATGAAAAGAAATTTGCAACTTTTCCTTTAAAACCAGATTCAATACTTGTTTTCAGAATGGAATTCACAATGTCAGGAGTTAACGTGATGTCTACAGAGTTCACCCTAGAGATGAGTTCAGTGTGTGAGTTACCCTTTCTGAGATTTGCAAAGAACTGATAAAGCATATCAGGGTAAAAAGTATTGGGGATGGACAGAAGATGAATCCATTTTTGGAACTCAAAGAGCTTAATAATAGGTTCGAGGTCAAGCTTACGAAATTCAGGAGGAAAAATGGTCCTTTGAGTGATGAAACCCTTTTGTGAGACCAACTCAAATCTGTCTCTGGCCTCATCATCAATGAATTTTGGCAGAGGAGAAGGTTCCTTAGCAGGCTGAGTCACTGGTTCCTTTCCAGACCGTTTCCTTTTTGCAGTTTGCTTGGCAGATAACTCAGTATTCTGAACCTCAGGCCTTGTCCGTGGAGATTTTCTGGTAGATGGCTCAGGGGTGTGCTGAACCTCAGCATTTTTCTCTGCATTTGATTGAGGAGTGCTTCCCTTTTGGACAGACCTTTTTCTTTTCCCAGGAGATTTCGAGACAGTCACTTCAGCATGGGTGGGTTCCTCCATTTCTTCTGCACTCCTACCACCAAGATTTTCTTCAGAGTGATGCTCTTCCATCTGCTCATCAGATGGCTCAACAGTTGGAGCATCGCGCTTCCTTTGAGCATTTTGCTTTACCTTTCCACCTCTGTTTGCAGTTTTCTTTTTGGATGCTTTGGTAGAGGGTTCCACAATTTCAATATCCTCATCCCTAAGTCTAAAAGATCGTCCGACCGCCGTAGAACCACCTCTAATTCTAACCATGGTGTAATGTAATCGGATGTTGATGCAGGAAGTGGTGTAAAGTGTATAAGATAGATGAAGAGTGCAATATGAATTAATGGTGATGAACGAACCAACCACAAGAAGTCTGATTTGAAAACTTAGGGTTTCTGATATAAATTAGGGAAATGTGAGGCAGTTGGAAGTTGGAAGAGGTTTTTATGTTCAGACAACGGGCAATAGGGGTGTAATGGTGTCGATTGAATCAATTTCTTGGAACTTGATTAGAGGAGAGAGTAATTTGAATTTTGAACTTTGAGAGAGAACTGAAGGGTTGCGTCCGAGACAAAGAAAGTTAATGAACTTAATGAGGTAGGTGGCTTCCTTATATGAAGCAATTTTTGAGTGTCGGACGGCCGAACGAAGTGACGCGTCCGACGCAATCGTCCGAACTAGAATTTTCCAGAAAAGAATGAAGAACACTGTCGGACGTCCGTTTTAATCTATCGGACGTCCGATAAGAAGTGACCAAAGAGAAACTTAGAGAATTTTTTCTGAGACGCCCAATTTTGTTCTCAGATACACAAATTGATCCAGTGGAAGGGCTTTTGTGAGGATATCAACAATTTGATCTTTAGAATAGACATATTGAACACAAATTTCACCCTTGTGGACAAGATCGCGAATAAAGTGATGCTTAATGTCTATATGCTTTGTCCTAGAATGTTGAATGGGATTTTTTGTCAAATTAATGGCACTGGTGTTATCACAAAACATAGGTACGGAATTATACACTAAACCAAAATCATTCAAAGTGTTTTTCATCCACAACAATTGAGCACAGCAAGCACCAGCATCAACATATTCTGCTTCGGTTGTAAATAATGAAATGGCATTCTGTTTCTTGCTGAACCAGGATACTAAGCAATTTCCAAGAAAATTACTTATACCAGTTGTACTTTTTCTATTTACTCTACAGCCACCAAAATCAGCATCAGAGAATCCACACAAGGGAAGTTCATGACACTTAGGATACCAAAAGCCAAAACTTACAGTTCCTTTTAAGATTGAAAACGAGTTAAATGTGATTCCTTTTAAAGATTCTTTTTACCGCAGTTAAATGTGATTCCTTTGGACAAGATTGAAAACGAGCACATAAGCACACAACAAACATGATATCAGGTCTACTAGCTGTTAAATAAAGCAAGCTACCAATCATACCTCTATACTTCTTTTCATCAACTTTTGTACCTTCTTCATCTTTGTCAAGTTTGGCAAATGTGCACATGGGTGTTCCAACTTGCTTTGAGTCCTCCATTCCAAATCTTTTTAGAAGTTCCTTGGTGTATTTGGTTTGATTGATGAATCTTCCATCTTGGGTTTTGTGTCACTTGGAGTCCAAGGAAGAAATTCAATTCTCCCATCATGCTCATTTCAAACTCTTTTTGCATGATTTTGGAGAAATCCTTGCACAGTCTCTTATTAGTAGCACCAAATATAATATCATCCACATAAATTTGTACAATTAGAAGATCATTCAAACTTTGTTTAGTGAAAAGGGTAGTATCCACTATACCTCTTTTGAAACCATTTTCAATCAAAAAACCACTCAAACGCTCATACCATGCTCTTGGAGCTTGTTTTAAACCATATAGAGCTTTTGAGAGTTTAAAAACATGATTTGGATAATTTTCATTTTCAAAACCAGGAGGTTGACCAACATAAACTTCTTGATCTATAAAACCATTTAAGAAAGCACTTTTAACATCCATTTGAAATAACTTAAAATTCTTGAAACATGCAAAAGCTAAAAACATTCTAATAGATTCTAACCTAGCTACGGGTGCAAATGATTCATCATAATCTATTCCTTCTTCTTGAGTGTAACCCTTAGCTACCAATCTGACCTTGTTTCTAACTATTTCGCCTTTGTCATTCATTTTGTTTCTAAAAACCCATTTAGTGCCAATAATAGGATGATCTTGTGGTCTAGCAACTAATGTCCAAACCTTATTTCTTTCAAATTGATTTAACTCCTCTTCCATGGCCAAAATCCAGCTCTCATCATTTAATGCATCAACAACATTTTTGGGCTCAAGATGTGAGACCAATGCAAAGTTATCTATTAATTGTCTAGAGGAGGAACGTGTTCTGACCTTTTCAGATGGATCCCCAATGATAAGTTCCTTGGGATGATTTTGGACGAATTTCCAGGCTCTTGGAAGATCATTTGGAATTCCAGTGTCACTGTCATTGTCTTCTCTAGCAGGACTGTCTTGATTTTCATCTTCCTTTGAATTATTTTCTGATGGAGCTGTGCCTTGATTGCTGATTGTTAGCCTCTTTAATTCTTCTCGAACACCTGCATCATCATCTTCACCGCAACTCATGGAAGTGTCACCATTAGATTCATCAAAAGTGATATGTATAGCTTCTTCTATAACCAGAGTTCTACGATTATAAACTCTAAAACCTCTCTTGTTTTCACAATATCCCAAGAAGATCCCCTCATCAGATTTTTTATCAAACTTACCAAGATGCTCCTTGATGTTCAGAATGAAGCATTTGCAACCAAAAACTTTAAAGTAACCAACTACAGGTTTTTTATCAAACAACAGCTCATATGAAGTCTTGTTCAAGATTGGTCTTAAGAGAACTCTGTTCATGGTATAGCATGCAGTGTTTATAGTTCAGTCCAAAAGTACTTTGGTAAATTGCATTCACTAAGCATGGTTCTAGCAGCTTCTTGAAGAGTTCTATTTTTCCTTTCAACTACTCCATTTTACTGAGGTACTCTAGCAATAGAAAACTCATGTGTAATGCCATTGTTGTCACAAAATTCTGGAAATTCACAAAAATGAAATTCTGTGCCATTGTCACTTCTTATTTTTATGATTTTCAAACCAATCAGATTTTGAACCTTGGCAAACAGGGAAATAAAGTTTTTGAAAGCATCATCTTTATGTGCAAGAAACATCACCCAAGTGTATCTAGAATAGTCATCAACAATAACAAAACAGAATCTCTTGCCACCAAGGTTGTGGTTTGAGTTGGACCAAAAAGATCAAGATGTAGGAGTTCTAAGGGCTTTGAGGTAGAAACACATTTTTTTGGTTTAAAAGGTACTTGACTTGTTTTCCAAATTGGCAAGCATCACAGATGCGATCTTTACAAAAATTGAGTTTTGGAAGTCCTCTAACCAGGTCCTTTTTGGAAATTTCTTTTAGCAACTCCATATTGAAGTGACAAAGCCTTCTGTGCCACAACCAGGGATCCTCATTTGCTACTTTGAGACAACTAAGGCTGGAAGCATCAACTTTTTCAAGAATCACCACATAAATGTCATTAACTCTTTTTCACAATGTTGAACTTTGAGTCAAGAACAAGGCATTCATGTTTCTTAAATAACACGAGCAGGTTCCTATCACATAGTTGACTAACACTCAGCAAATTGTAACTCAGGTTGTCGACTAAAAGAACATTATGAACAAAAGTCTGACCATTCTTACCAACATCACCAATACCAACAGTTTTGGCTTTATTATCGTCTCCAAAAGTAACCTTTCCACTTGTTTTTGGCTTGAGCTTGATGAACTGTGATGCATCACCAGTCATATGTCTTGAGCATCCACTATCTATGAACCATTTTGATTCTTTAACACTGTTCACCAGGTTCACCTACACAGTAGTTCACAATATAATGTTTGGTACCCATTACTTTTTGGGTCCATCATGGTTAGCATTATGTCTAATAACCCACATGCATCTCATTCCATTTCTCATGTTTTTCTTAACATAACAGTTGCTATTCATGTGACCAAATTGACAACAAAAGTTGCATACTGTCATTGGATCAATCAAATGAACAGGTTTAATGAATCTGACTTGCCTTCTCCTATGGATAGCAAACTCATTTGCATTTTGATTCAGTCTTATCTGATGAGTGTTAAGGTGAGGTTCAGTGTCATTCTTTTGAAGGCGGTTCTGTTTCATATGATGTAACAATTGACATAAATCATCCATCCTTTTTTTTAGGCTGCATTGTTCACTTCTGAGCATGTCACAGAAATTTGTCTTTTTGTTAAGTTCAGCAAGCACATCAGTTTCAATCCTTTTCAGGTTCTCATTTTCATGCTTAAGACACTTATTTTGTCGAAAAAGATTTGCATTATCTTGTATTAGAAAGCTAATTTTCTGCTTTAGTTCCTTGTTTCTAACATAGGATTCTTTTAAGCTGTTATGCATTTTTTCTAGGAAAGAATTAATATCAACATCAGACTCACTATCACTATCAGTTTGAGAGTTACATTGGGTTACCTCTTCATCTCCAATGGCCATGAAAGCCACTTGGGCAGATTCCTCTTCTTCCTCTACTTCTCCTTCTGAATTGCAGTCATTCCAGGTGATCTGAAAATTGTTGAATTTTGGTTTTCGTTCACTCTTGTTCTCCTTCTTTTTCTTCATTGGACATTCATTTGCATAGTGACCAGGTTGGCCGCATTCAAAGCACTTATCAGTTTGCTTTTTGTTGAATTCCAGCTTTCCTTTATTTCTGAAGTTGTTGGACTGATTTGGAAAGGAATTGCTATGTCCTCCTTTTCTGTGTGACGCCCCCGCTTCTCCCAAGGGCGAACCCTAGGGTATCGGCGGGACGCCTGCCTAGCTCGCGCCAGGACTCAAAATTTCAAAACAATAAAACTAGATAAACCCACAAGCGTACTATTCACTATATATCTAACGCCAAAAGAGTTCTATTTACATCTTCAAAAGTATCGAGTCAAACCACTCTAATACATTATAATAACAACCAGCAGAAGGTAGACCCTAAGGAGGGTCCTTATACAAACCACCAAAACAAAAACAAACATCCTAACTGTCCGACTATTACAATCAAACCTAACTATACTAGTGAAGGTGCCAAGAAGTTCCCCGCGTCGTCCCCTGCTAAGGAAAACAAAGGAAACGGGGTAAGCTAGAAGCTTAGTAAGTAAACAGGGGTAAAAGCGTAAAATTTCACATTTAAAGAAACAGCTATTCCACAAAATGTCAAGTCAAGCACAAAAGTAACAATACAAAGGAAGGATACAGGTTGGCTCCAAAGCCAAGTCATTTGCCATGCGTGATCTCCTGTCGACACTCCGTCGACCATAAATAAGGTCCGTAGAACTCCACTTGTACACCCACCGAACACCTTATCACCCTCACTGGCCAGTCACCTCACAAACTTGCCCGGGCGAACGAAATCACAAACTTCATCTTGAGTCACAAGCTCGGGTCACAAACTTGGTTCACATTCTCAATGAACCGGATTCACAAACTTGGTGACCTCAAACTAAGTTGGACTGGCTTCGACCAAGCCCTGACCGGCTCGAATAGTCCATCTAGGTCGGAAGATCAACCCCAACTTACAAACGTCACCCCGAGCTACAAGCTCAAGGGGTTCAAACCCAAAATAATTCATGTATACACATCTCATAAAGAAACATAGGTACAAGCTAGGGTTTAGGTCGAGTGTGATAAAGTACACCCTCGCCTAAGTTCCCCTTTTATTCACATCAAAACACATAAGTAGTTTATACACATAAACGGCCTGAATACTTACTCAAAATACAAAAGTGGTACAAGAGCAAAATCACTTCGCGCGTGTTCGCTAGTAGTGGGCCCCACCGGCTCCGCTTAGCTCACCACTGTCTGAAATAGAAGATTGTATCACATATTATCACAAACGGCCACTAACATGCCCAAAACAAGCAAAATGGCAAAATCGGCACATGCAAGTGCGGAAAAGGCAAAATGGGCGCACGCGCGCGCGCGGAACGGCAAACGGAAATGGCCAAATCTGCCGTCTCAAACCGTTTTGATCAAAAGTGAGGCTAGGAATGTCAGATCAAGGTGAGAGTGACACCATTTCGAAGCTATGAGGAAGGGATACAATTCTCATGAAGACACCTTAAGCTAGATCTGAATGGAAGCAGGTCAAAATTATGGAAAACAGTACCAGAAATTTACGTGTTCGGTTGACGAACAGGGTTTGTTTGGTGGACCATAACTCACAGCTCACAAATCCAAATCAAGAAATTCCAAAGGCGTTGGAAATATAGGACATAAGGCTATAACTTTCATGTTTGCATCAAAAGCTGAATCAATACAGAGCATGGAGGAAAATGGGTCCAAACATTCCTGTCAGAATTGTCCAAATTCGAAGGCAGTTCTGACAACCGATCTTGTTTTGGTCATAACGGAAGCTACGAAACTCGGATTTGGATGCACTTTATACCATTTCGAAGCTAAGACCAAGATATACCTTTCTTATGAAGACACCAACACCCAGTTCGTACGTTATCAAAACGGACAAAACAGGGTCAGAAGCTAAATCCAGAAACACGGCAGAATCCGAAGTTTAGAATAGATGCGACTATTTTGGCCATAACTCAGGCTACATAGATCCTTTTGAGGTGTTCTTGGTGGCGTTGAAAAGATAAGACAGAGTAATGAAAATTTTATGTTTAGGCAAATGGCTAAATCCGAACGGATTATAGTGAATAAACACAACCAAAAAGACTAAACTGTCCACGCGGAACTCTGGAATGTAACCTAGAACAGCGAGGGTATTTTCATATTTTCACAAGCTACGTTGCTCCGATTGAGTTGAAATTTTGTAGACAACTATAAAATTCCATTCTATACAACTTTCATGTTTAATGCTAAGCCTAACTTGGCCTCAAACATGGTGCAATAAAACCGGACAAAATAGAGCTGAAATTTTCCAGAAACCTGAAATTTTGGGATTCAATGCAACCTTTTGTTGATTTCTTGCTCTAATCATCACTAAAACCCCTTATATAAGCTTAGATACAACATATATCATCTATATAGCAAGGATAGGCAGCAAGTATCTCAAACCCTAATTCACATAAATCACCTTTAAATCCTCATAACAACTTGTATCACCACTAATCCAATCAGAACAAGTATTATATAACAACTTAAACCAAAATGAAAGAACCAAAGCCATGGTTTAGCCTTATACCTCAACAAATGAAGCTTGCAAGAGTAATACTTCACTTCCTCTTGGAAGTCTTGTTTCCCCTAGCTTCTCAAGCCCACAACTAACACTTTAATCGGTTTAGAAGTTTAATTTCTCACTTGGATGGCTAAAATCAAGAAGAAGGAAGTTGTTTCTTGCTCTCTCTTTCTCTCCTCTCTTGTTCGGCCAAGAAACAGAAATAATGAAAGGAAATGGAGCAAAATTGGTGAGAAGAAAGTTGGAATTGGTCTTGGTCAAGAAGCCATGGTTGAGTGACACTTGTCACCACTAATACCAACCAAAATTTTCTTTTTCCTTCTTGCATTTTTTTGCCCTAAAATTTGGTCAAAGCTAGCTGGAAAATGAGAGGATATTTTGCTCAAATATTAGTGAGCTTGTATGGTAAGAAAGTGGTGGTCAAGTGGTGTGTTCAATCGGTAATGCACGGTACACGTCGGTTTACACCGTTCTTCCTTAAGTCACACGTACTAGGGTTTTTTTACTTCCTATTCACTAACTTTTTATCATTGCATCTAATCACATCTTATTTCTCACCCAAAAGTCACTCTTAAGCGCCAAATTTGATCCTTGCTTCGTACCAAAAAATCATCCGGCGAAAAATCGCGAAAACCCTAATTGCTCCAATCTTGAAAACGAAGAGTGAAACCCTACTTTCTAGGTTCATTTGCACTTATTGGAGAATGATTGGGTAGTATTAAGGGATTTACGCCCAACTTAGATTTCTAACAAATCATATCACTAGAAACTTTTCTAGTTAGGGTTTTCTTAACTTTTAAACTCACTTTAAGCACCATTCGAACTTATAATTAATACAAAACTAGGGTTTCAATCCTACCCCAACTTAGGGTTTTCGAAGGATTCCCAAAACCAAATGTTACCGCACAAATAATGAATATAACCTAATATCAACCTAGAACGGATTGGGGCCTCACAACCTCCCCTACTTAGAATAATTTCGTCCTCGAAATTGATACCTTTGTTCGTGAACCGAAATTGCAGGGTTACAAGAATATGTGTCGTCAGGGTCTATTAAACACTGGCGGTGCACCGATATGAAAGGGCGTACCTTCGATGCCCGCCGAAGGGTCAATCACCTCTTGACCCATTGCATATACTCTAGCTGGTCCTTTGGATCGATTTTCCCCTGCATTTGACGGCTTAGCTGTAGTCCCTTCAGTCGGTGGCTTAGGTTTCTCCTTTTGCATCTTAGGGCACTGGGCAATCAGATGTTCTGCACTACCACACTTATAGCATCTTCGGATCGAACTGTTCTTCCAACAGTTTTCGTCAGTGTGATTGGCCCCACAGAAACCACAAATTGGCTTAATGCCTACATTTGGCCCTCCACGCTGGGCACTCCTATGGGGCTCTTGCCCTACTCGACTTCTTCCAAAATTACCCTGGTTTAGGGCTTCTGCGGGTCGGGGACCATCTGTTCCTCGACTCCTCTTAGAAGGTGACTCACTTTGCGAACTCTGTCCAGTCACAAAATGGCTCGAATCGGGTTGTCTCCGTTTCCGATCATGAAAGGATTTTACCTGCCCCCTAACTGTCTCAATCCGCTGTGCTTTTTCTAGCGCCTGGCTAAACGTGTCCAACTGAGCAGCTGCTAGAGCCTCCTGGATCTCCACATTCAAGCCTTGGACAAAGCGGCGAATTCGCTTCTGCTCCGTTAGCACCAATTCCGGGGCGAAGCGAGAGAGTTTTGTAAATTTGGTTTCATATTCCGCCACACTGGATGCCCCTTGGCGCAGGCGGATAAAATCATCCTCACGTCTCTCTTGTACAATAGGAGGTAAGTATTTTTCATTAAATTCTCGTGTAAAATTGACCCATGTCCAGGGGGTCTGTTCCCGCTCCCACTTGGCTCTAATCACATTCCACCAGGCTCGGGCGGCCCCCTCAAACTGGAAAACAGCAAAAGATATCTGCCGCTCCTCCGAATACCTAAGTGCGGCAAATATATCTAACATACGGTCCATCCAGTTTTCTGCTAGGTCAGGATTAGGTCCATCTACAAACTTGGGGGGTGCAAATTTTTGGAACCGTTCTAAAGCACGGTCCTCTCCCTCGTGATTGCCTGGATTATTTCCAGGGTTTCCTATAGTATTCCCATGGCCCTGACCCTGCTGGTCAACCATACGTTCTAACAAGTCAGTCATCCATTGGATGACGGTAGCTAATTGATCTGGCTCTTGTTCTTGTTCCCTTTCAGGGCTTCGTCCTCGCCCTCTACCTCTACCTCGAGTACCGGAGGCCATTTAGGTGCAAAAGGCTATAGATCCAAGCATAACGTGTGTTTAGTATTCAAACTCGAACCAAAATAAACAGACAAAACAAAATACACGAAAGGCACGCTAAGGATAGGTGCAAAGGATAATACTCGAATATATACATTTATTTACAAGGTCACACCAAAAGATATACAAATTACCCGACCACCAGTCGGTACAAAACCCAGTATACACACGAGCACTCCGGCTCCAAAAATCTAGTCAGTCAACCAGAGAACAAAAGAAATTAGCCATGCCAGTTCTAACAAAAGTAATCTGCCAGCTAATCAAAAATACAAAAGCGACCCTAAACGCCTCCCCTAGGGCCCCGGTTCCCAACGGAACCTAAAGTATCTATCTCGCCTATCTGCTCTGGCCCGGTAGCTCGCGGCGGTGCCTCCGCGGCCATATCTAGTAAGACCCCGCAGTCAAACGTGATACTCCGGGCCCTCTCCCTAAGCTGTCTCTTCATAGCGAAGAGGTGCTGGTGTGTGTCTCGGAGGTCCCGCTCCAGGTCCCTAACGGGCAACACCTGCCAGCGGCTAAACTCTCTAGCCTCATCCAGCTGCGCCCTCAAAGTCTCGACCGTCCTGTCCAGGTGATAACGCTCGTCATCCACCGCTAAGACGACCTCGTCGGGATAATCGTATGTATACCAACACGCACAGGGTCGGCGCGACACCTGACCAAAGGGGGAATACAAAATGTAGGGCTCCCCAAGCCTCCTCCGATATCGGATCGCAGGCTTACGCAACACCCGGTCCTCCGGGCCCCTCGCACCAGAAGGTCTCGGTCTCGGTCCCACGCCGCTAGGTCCAACGCCACTAGAATTGCCTGGGTCCATACCTACAAACATTAATTCGTTAGTTAACTAGCATTTCAGTTTAAAAATATATCATTCATCTTAAAAGAATCAAATATGCCTAGTGCCTATCACGTATGTCCCACAATTGCCTAAGTCCTCTAACCTAGGCGCTCTGATACCACCTGTGACGCCCCGCTTCTCCCAAGGGAGAACCCTAGGGTATCGGTGGGATGCCTGCCAAGCTCGCGCCAGGACTCAAAATTTCAAAACAATAAAACTAGATAAACCCACAAGCGTACTATTCACTATATATCTAACGCCAAAAGAGTTCTATTTACATCTTCAAAAGTATCGAGTCAAACCACTCTAATACATTATAATAACAACCAGCAGAAGGTAGACCCTAAGGAGGGTCCTTATACAAACCACCAAAACAAAAACAAACATCCTAACTGTCCGACTATTACAATCAAACCTAACTATACTAGTGAAGGTGCCAAGAAGTTCCCCGCGTCGTCCCCTACTAAGGAAAACAAAGGAAACGGAGTAAGCTAGAAGCTTAGTAAGTCAATAGGGGTAAAAGCGTAAAATTTCACATTTAAAGAAACAGATATTCCACAAAATGTCAAGTCGAGTGCAAAAGTAACAATACAAAGGAAGGATACAGGTTGGGTCCAAAGCCAAGTCATTTGCCATGCGTGATCTCCTGTCGACACTCCGTCGACCATAAATAAGGTCCGTAGAACTCCACTTGTACACCCACCGAACACCTTATCACCCTCACTGGCCAGTCACCTCACAAACTTGCCCGGGCGAACGAAATCACAAACTTCATCTTGAGTCACAAGCTCGGGTCACAAACTTGGTTCACATTCTCAATGAACCGGATTCACAAACTTGGTGACCTCAAACTAAGTTGGACTGGCTTCGACCAAGCCCTGACCGGCTCGAATAGTCCATCTAGGTCGGAAGATCAACCCCAACTTACAAACGTCACCCCGAGCTACAAGCTCAAGGGGTTCAAACCCAAAATAATTCATGTATACACATCTCATAAAGAAACATAGGTACAAGCTAGGGTTTAGGTCGAGTGTGATAAAGTACACCCTCGCCTAAGTTCCCCTTTTATTCACATCAAAACACATAAGTAGTTTATACACATAAACGGCCTGAATACTTACTCAAAATACAAAAGTGGTACAAGAGCAAAATCACTTCGCGCGTGTTCGCTAGTAGTGGGCCCCACCGGCTCCGCTTAGCTCACCACTGTCTGAAATAGAAGATTGTATCACATATTATCACAAACGGCCACTAACATGCCCAAAACAAGCAAAATGGCAAAATCGGCACATGCAAGTGCGGAAAAGGCAAAATGGGCGCACGCGCGCGCGCGGAACGGCAAACGGAAATGGCCAAATCTGCCGTCTCAAACCGTTTTGATCAAAAGTGAGGCTAGGAATGTCAGATCAAGGTGAGAGTGACACCATTTCGAAGCTATGAGGAAGGGATACAATTCTCATGAAGACACCTTAAGCTAGATCTGAATGGAAGCAGGTCAAAATTATGGAAAACAGTACCAGAAATTTACGTGTTCGGTTGACGAACAGGGTTTGTTTGGTGGACCATAACTCACAGCTCACAAATCCAAATCAAGAAATTCCAAAGGCGTTGGAAATATAGGACATAAGGCTATAACTTTCATGTTTGCATCAAAAGCTGAATCAATACAGAGCATGGAGGAAAATGGGTCCAAACATTCCTGTCAGAATTGTCCAAATTCGAAGGCAGTTCTGACAACCGATCTTGTTTTGGTCATAACGGAAGCTACGAAACTCGGATTTGGATGCACTTTATACCATTTCGAAGCTAAGACCAAGATATACCTTTCTTATGAAGACACCAACACCCAGTTCGTACGTTATCAAAACGGACAAAACAGGGTCAGAAGCTAAATCCAGAAACACGGCAGAATCCGAAGTTTAGAATAGATGCGACTATTTTGGCCATAACTCAGGCTACATAGATCCTTTTGAGGTGTTCTTGGTGGCGTTGAAAAGATAAGACAGAGTAATGAAAATTTTATGTTTAGGCAAATGGCTAAATCCGAACGGATTATAGTGAATAAACACAACCAAAAAGACTAAACTGTCCACGCGGAACTCTGGAATGTAACCTAGAACAGCGAGGGTATTTTCATATTTTCACAAGCTACGTTGCTCCGATTGAGTTGAAATTTTGTAGACAACTATAAAATTCCATTCTATACAACTTTCATGTTTAATGCTAAGCCTAACTTGGCCTCAAACATGGTGCAATAAAACCGGACAAAATAGAGCTGAAATTTTCCAGAAACCTGAAATTTTGGGATTCAATGCAACCTTTTGTTGATTTCTTGCTCTAATCATCACTAAAACCCCTTATATAAGCTTAGATACAACATATATCATCTATATAGCAAGGATAGGCAGCAAGTATCTCAAACCCTAATTCACATAAATCACCTTTAAATCCTCATAACAACTTGTATTACCACTAATCCAATCAATGACAAGTATTATATAACAACTTAAACCAAAATGAAAGAACCAAAGCCATGGTTTAGCCTTTTTCTCAACAAATGAGGGTTGCAAGAACTTTACTTACTTCCTCTTGGAAGTCTTGTTTCCCCTAGCTTCTCAAGCCCACAACTAACACTTTAATCGGTTTAGAAGTTTAATATGAACAAGAAGAAGGAAGTTGTTTCTTGCTCTCTCTTTCTCTCCTCTCTTGTTCGGCCAAGAAACAGAAATAATGAAAGGAAATGGAGCAAAATTGGTGAGAAGAAAGTTGGAATTGGTCTTGGTCAAGAAGCCATGGTTGAGTGACACTTGTCACAACTAATACCAACCAAAATTTTCTTTTTCCTTCTTGCATTTTTTTGCCCTAAAATTTGGTCAAAGCTAGCTGGAAAATGAGAGGATATTTTGCTCAAATATTAGTGAGCTTGTATGGTAAGAAAGTAGTGGTCAAGTGGTGTGTTCAATCGGTAATGCACGGTACACGTCGGTTCAACCGTTCTTCCTTAATCACACGTACTAGGGTTTTTTTACTTCCTATTCACTAACTTTTTATCATTGCATCTAATCACATCTTATTTCTCACCCAAAAGTCACTCTTAAGCGCCAAATTTGATCCTTGCTTCGTACCGAAAAATCATCCGGCGAAAAATCGCGAAAACCCTAATTGCTCCAATCTTGAAAACGAAGAGTGAAACCCTACTTTCTAGGTTCATTTGCACTAATTGGAGAATGATTGGGTAGTATTATGGGTTTTACACCCAACTTAGAATTCTAAAAACTAACATCTTCTTCTTGGATGTAGTCTCTCAGGAGCAAATGGCTTTCCTTTTCTCAGGACTTCTGTGGTTTTTAACTCTCTCATCTATTTTTTGGATCTTTCCTTGTTCTCTCATCATTTTTTAGCTCTCCTCAAATTCTCTCATCCATTTTTAGGCCTTTCCTATATTTCTCATCACTTTAGAAAATCTCAATCCTTTATCTTTCCTCCTAGAGTTTTAAAACTTTCCTATCATTTTCTAGACATTTGTCGATTTTTTCTTTTCTCATTTAGGAGTACTTTTTATTTTTCTTCTACATCCTTCGGTTATTGTGGAAATTACATCTTTTGTTTTACAGCATTATCAAAACCTAAAACAGTACAGTACATTTATCGCCTTGACATTCAGAGTGAGATGGCTCTATCGTTCAGCAGTTAGTTCCCTTTTTTTTCTACAGATTTGTCTCTGTATCATGTAGAGACATTCGTTTACATAAACCAAGAATTCAATAGATTGTAAGAAGATTTCATCTTTTCCTTCCAATACTCTAGTTTGAACCATTCAAACATGGGGTCATTCACTGATAGCTCAATCCATGGCATTGAAGTAATTTTACTATAAGCCGATTGATTAATCTCAAGGAGAGGAAGTCTCTATACATGTAAATCGAGGACAACTTCAAGAATGGTGATTAGGTGTCTTAACAACAAGATCTCAAGTTTTAGAATTCTCTTTTTCAAAGAGGAATCAAAGAAAATTGATGGACTAATCAAAAATTTGTGAGGAAAACAGGTAAGCATATTTTTCTTAGCAAGACAGTAAATGAAGGTGGAATAAACCAAAATTCAAACTTCCCTAAGTTTGAAATCACTATATAGTATCAAGCCTGAACAAGATCAATTTCAACCAATCTAAGTGCAATGAAGGATCACTTCCTCCTTGCCTCAAGTCTCACTCGATCAAGCAAGGAAGTTTTAAATCGCACGGATAACCCTCACAAAGCTACACTATTGAAGAAATTGAATCACACTTGAAAAGCTAAAAAGAGATGACACAACCATAGTACAAATCTTCTTTTTGGAGTATTCATACACTTGAATCACTCAAGATCTGATGAGACTTAATGTTCAAAAGTTGTTTTGAAGAGTTTGGAATCCCAATTTATAGGGGACCAAAAAATCTCTTCAATTACTGCTGTCAACGGATAGAAGGCAGCTGGAAGGTCAACTAGCCGTTGGTAGTGTCCACGTCCGGTTCTCTGATTTTATGCGTCCGAACGAAGACAGTGAGTTCAAGATGATTTCTTGCAATTCTTAGGACGTCCGGTCCCTCCACAGTATACGTCCGAAAGTAAACTTGCAAATCCTTCTTCATTTCTTTCGGACGTCCGATGCTCCAGTGTTTTGCGTCCGAAGCACAGCAACGTTTGTCGGACGTCCGGTTAGAGGTATTGTGTGTCCGAACGAGGTCAATGATCATAGATGTTTTGACACATTACCTTCGGACATCCGAGTGTGAGTTCTTCATGCGTCCGAAGTTACTCAATGGTTGTCGGCCGTCCGTTATGGTTCTTTTGTGCGTCCGACAGTAATTTGTCAAACCTTGATCCAGTTTTTGGTCTTTGATCTGGTTTTTGTTCCAAATCCTCTTCAAAGAATATTAGTAGCATCCAATTGTTTTGTAATCATCAAAAGTTATGAACTGAGATATACACAAAACATAAACTAATATCATCGTTCAAAAGTCAGGACATTTCTAGTACTACTATACTGTGCAGAACCAGAATTTCAGTCAACTTCCTAAATTTTCTGCTCAGGGAAAGAATCAGAATCTAAATTTCATACCGTTGAAAAGGTTGTAAATTAGTTTCAAACGCAACCAAAATCACTAAATTCTGAAATATCTACACCAAGTTATGACCAATTTCCCAAAGTTGTGTTGGGCTGACTGTTATTGCAAAAATAATGAAATTCAAACTTTCCAAGTAGAGACCTAGTATCCATTTCTAAGGAATGTCCAGCTTAATTATAATTGAACAAAGAACATGAGAT
Source organism: Coffea eugenioides (assembly GCF_003713205.1). Taxonomy (NCBI): domain Eukaryota; kingdom Viridiplantae; phylum Streptophyta; class Magnoliopsida; order Gentianales; family Rubiaceae; genus Coffea; species Coffea eugenioides. The sequence continues at coordinate 39,438,786 of NC_040040.1, forward strand.
TCCAATCCACCACCATGCAATTTTAGCTTCCATTCAACCAAATCTAGGTGCAAAATTAGTTTCTTAACCCAATTGCAAATCCTTTCAATTACCACTACTCTAGAACTACATACTTGAAATACTTAATCTTAATTTTCAACCAAATTCTACACTCAACCCAAATTTGTCTTCCTTCTAGGACCAAAACAATAATATAACAATCAATTATTCATTTAAAAGAACATAAAACTAACCTAATAAAACCACACTAAAGTATTGAAACTTACATTGATAAGTTGGCTTGATAAGATCTCCATGCTCCTCCCAACTCAATTGACATTGATTCCTCAAGGTAAACTTAATCAAAAGAAAGAAAGAAGAAAGAAGGAAGAGCTTTGGTTGAGAGAAGCAATGAAAGAATTGCAAAAGTACCTCAATAGTGAAACTCCACTAATATATTCTTCGATTTAATCCTTATTTACATAATGGTCCCTCAATTTTCTATGTCTTCAAGATTCATCCCTAATTTCTTTGGTGTTCTCTTAAAACCCCCAAATCAGGACTTGGGTATCACAATGACAACTATTAATTCATTGCAGCGGATTATTTAAAGCTAGTTGCTTTAATATGTAACTGTAGTAAAGTGTGAAGCTTATAAATCCAAAGGTTCATCAGTTGTTTCTAACTTTCTTAATCTCTCTTAACTCTATATTTGTGCAAGTTATATATTAAATGACTGCATTTGCCTTCAACAACTTCTGCTTTCTTGGCATAAATAAGCTACTAATGTTTGTTGTAGTTGAAGTGAAGAAGGATGCACTAGTTCAGGAGCTCTTATAAAAGATAAATAAGCTTACATGAGCAAGGCCTTGGTAATGGTAATTCTCTTGTACTTAGGTGGCAAGCTTTAGCAATTTTCAAGCTATTCTGTAGTTTTTCCCTTGTATGATAAACCTGAAACAATTATAATTTCTATGAAATTGTGCTAGTCTTGATTATTAACTTTTTGTTCTTACTCTTACCAAGTGCTTGTGATATGAAGTCAGTACTGCCTTCAGTGAAAGAATGTTGTTGTTCTGAACCAGTTGTAAAGTTTCTTATTATCGAAGCAAATTTGAGTTAGAAGCATGACAAGTCACCACTTAGAATTTAGTTTCTATTGCAAACTTTGTTTGGCTTATTTCTAGTTGTAGAAAGACATTAGGTTAGAAAGGTTGACTACCACTTATTGTTGTTTTCAACTTGCCATGTATGCTTATCACTTGATATATCTCATAACATGATCGGATTTTTCCCCCTTTCAAGAAATGGTAAATTTTAGTCCTTTACCACTTTCTTTCTCTCCGTCTCTCTTAAGAGTGAATAATGATGTTTATAATGCTTAATATTCTTAATTCTTGATATCATAGGCAGCTTAAAAGATAAAAAAAATTCAACATTATAGGAAAAAATTAATGCAATAATTTATTATAATTTCTGCCCTAAAGGAAATTATCAACAACTTTTTTTTTAAATAAAAAGAAAGCATACGTTGGTGCTGAAGGAACACTTGATTTTGTTGAGAAAGGGGTACGGGTGCAAGCAGTCAAATTATCAGAGTCAACCCATGATCGCAAAATCTTTCCCTAAGTACTAATTAAAATGGGAATAAACCAAACCGCTAAGCAATGATATCACAGGAATAATAGAAGTGCAGGAAAAGTAAAAACACATGACACCAAGATTTTTATGTGAAAAATCCAAATTGATAAATATCATAGGATCTAGTCCAGTCAAAAAACTTTACTATCGCAATAATATCAATACACAGGTCTACCCAAAATATTCGAATAATAACAATATCACCAATATCAACCAAATGAAATTGCTTCAAAATCACCCCCTAAAAAACTATAACTATAAAAAAAAATGGGTTTGGAAGGGTGTTACCAAACTAAGAGGAAATCCACAATTTGAACCAGTAGATGGGTAGAGTTTGACGAGAGGATTGCGCGGGTAAAATTTCGTCTCAATCGGGTTTCAAATCACCTTCCAATCAAGGCTTTGAAGTTGTTTCTCTCTCTTGTTTCTCTCCCCAATTTCTCTCTCTTCGTTTCTCTCCCCAAAACAAAGAAAAGTGATGGTTGCCCTTTTTCTGTCCTCGGTTGATTAATTCCTCATGTCACAAGACTTGGTTTGGTCAAAATTGACCAAACCCATTAACATGTGGGCTTCTTGTGATTGGTCTACCAAATGGGCTAGACCTACAAGCCCAATAATCTCCCCCTCCAACTTATTTGGGGGCATAATCAAACTTGTTTTTTATCTACAAAATAAGAGTTTTTCTCTAGGCAACGCCTTGATTAACATGTCAGCACCATTATCATTTGTATGCACTTTCTTAAGTGTCAATAATTTGGAATCCAGTACTTCCCGAATCCAATGATATCTCATATCAATATGTTTAGATCGAAATGAAATGTAGAGTTCTTACACAAATGAAGATTGTACTTCTTTTGCTTCATGCCCAGCTTTTGAAGGAATTTCTACAACCAAAGAACCTCCTTGCATGCTTCAGTGGCTGCAATGTACTCTGCCTCCATATTTGAGAGGGCGATAGATTTCCACAATTTGTTTTGCTATGACATTACTCCTCCTACATAAGTCATCAGATACCCATATGTGAATTTCCTATTGTCGAGATTACCTGCCATGTCTGCATCAGTATATCCCTCTAGCATGGTCCTGCCACTGCCGAAATACAAACACAATTTGAAAGTTCCCTTGAGATATCTGAGGATCCACTTGACAGCATTCCAATACTCCCTACCAGGATTAGAGAGATACCGGTTGACTATCCCAACAGCATGAACTATATTTGGCCCAGTGCAAACCATAGCATACATCAAACTACTAACAGTCGAAGCATAAGGAACCTTCTTCATGTCTTCTTTATCTTTCTCATATGTAGAACACTACTTGATACTTAGTCTAAAGTGACCCGTAAGTGGAGTAGAGACTACCTTAATTTTGCTCATGTTAAACCTCTTAAGTACTTTCTCATTGTATTTTTCTTGAGACAATCGAAACTTTCAATTTTGTCTGTCTTGTGAGATTTTCATCCCCAATATCTGTCCTGCCAAACCCAAATCTTTCATTGCAAAGGATTTACTTAGCTCCTTTCTCAACCTGTTAATTTTCATAGTATCACAGCCAACAATCAATATGTCATCAACATACAACAAGAGAATAAGAAAATCATCATCTGAAAAATTTTTCACATAAACATAGTGATCAGATGTAGTCCTGTGGTACTCATGGTCTATCATGAAGGAGTCAAATTTCTTGTACCATTGTCTCGATACCTATTTCAGCCTATACAAGTTCTTCTTGAGACGGCATACAAAGTTTTCCTTGCCACTTTCTTTGAACTCCTCTAGTTGCTCCATGTAGATCTCATTTTCTAAATCACCATGTAGGAAGGCTGTCTTCATATCAAGTTGCTTGATCTCCAAATTCAAATTGGCTACGACAACCAGAACAATTCGAATTGATGACATCTTTACCACATGAGAGAAATTTTCTTCAAAATCTACACCGTTCTTTTGACTGAATCCCTTCACAACCAATCTTGCTTTGTACTTTGGTTGTGAGCTGTGCTCCTGAGTTTTCAACCTGTAGATCCATTTGTTTTTCAGATCTCTCTTGCCCTTAGGTAGTTTCACTAAGTCATTCTCATGCAAAAACATTATCTCCTCTTACATAACTTGCAACCAATAATCTTTTCTCTCATGTTTAGAGCCTCACTGTAAGACTCCAGTTCCCTTGCATCTATCAGCAACACATATTCATGGGGATTATATATGCTAGATGGTCTCCTCTCTCTGGTAGATCTTCTAAACTCATATTGTGGTGGTTTGTATTGGAGTAGGTGACGTCTCATACTCAAGTTCATTAGTAGTAGGATCATCACCATTATCAATATCCTCTCTCTATGCTATCTCAGCTCCCCATTGATCAAAATTAATAGGTACTGAAACTGGATCTGGATCTGGATCTGAATTGACAGGAATGTCATTTGAGGATCTTGACTTCTCATCTTTCTCCGTGTTTTCAATGGTTTGATCTTCCAAGAAGACAATATCTCTAATATTAATCAACTTCTTCTCAATAGGATTGTATAGTCTATAGCCAAATTCTTCAGTCCATAACCCAAGAAAATGCATTGCTTGGATTTCACATCAAGGTTTGACCTCTCATCTTTGGGAACATGAACGAATACTCAACAACCAAAAACTTTCAAGTGTTTATAGCACACATCCTTCCTTGTCCATACTTTATCTGCGATATTACCATCCAAAGGAACTGATGGAGAAAGGTTGATCAAGTCAACTGCAGTCCTCATTGTCTCCCCCTAGAAGGATTTTGGCAGTTTAGCATTGGAGAGCATACATCTAATCCACTCAGTAATAGATCTGTTCATCCTCTCAACTACTCCATTCTCTTGAGGAGTCTTTGGTACAGTCTTCTCCAATCTAATCCCATAGGACTTGCAATAGTTTTCAAATGGTCCTTTGTACTCACCATTATTATCAACACGTACACACTTCAACTGTTTGCCCGTCTCTCTCTCAACCTTGCTATGAAAGTCTTTAAATACATCCAAGACCTGATCTTTGATTATCAAAACAAAACACCATACTTTTCTAGCAAAGCCATCAATAAAGGTCACAAAATAGATAGCACCATCAAGAGACTTATCTTTCATATAGCAAATATCAGTATATATCAATTCTAAAGGATTTAATTTTTTATATGGAGGAAAATTTTGAGATGCAACTCTATATTGTTTCCCATAAATACAATCAATGTAGGATTTGAAAGTGTTACCTCTTACTTCAGGCAAGAACTGCTTGCGAACAAGTGTTTGAATCCTTTTCTCATTCATGTGCCCAAGTCGCCTGTGCCAAAAGTCAATAGAGGAACCACAAACTGCATTCACCTCTTCCTTCCTCAACTCGGTTTGCATCAAGTAGAGGGTGCTCTACTTCTTTCCTTTGGCAACAAGGAGATTCCCCTTACTGAGCTTTCATTTGCCTCCAACCTGCGAGCTATGATAACCCTTATCAGCGAATTTTCTTGTGGAAACAAGATTAAGACGAATATCAGGAACATGTTTGGCATCTTTCAAGATCAGTTGGCACCCAACATCTGTATCCAAATATATCTCCCATGCCAACAACTTTGCATGAGATCTCATTTCCCATTCTTACATATCCAAAGTCTCATTCGGTGTAAGTTGAGAAGAAATGCCTGTGGGGGGGATAACATGGTAGGATGCACCAAAATCAACTACCCAATCACTGTCATGATAAGTAAAATTGATATGACCAGCCTCACAGAATACAAAAGGTCATCATGGGATGCCACGACTGCTGTCGTCTCTTCCTCATCTTTTTCTTTCGCCACTACAAGAATTTTGATCATCAGTGACTACCTTTCGCCACAAAAAATAAAAAAGTCATCACTGATGACCATTATTGACAATATTTCGGTTGTCGCAGGGTCGTCACTGAATCTTCGTCGGTAAAAGTATACAGTGATGACTTTAAAGTCATCAGTGAATAGAAAGTTTTTTATGACAATCTATGTCGTCAGTAAAAACTGAAAGTATTCAGTGACGACCTTAAAGTTGTCAGTGAATAAAACCTTTTTATGACAACATATGGCATCAGTAAAAGCTATAAATCTAGTGACGACATCTTTTCTTGTCTGTGATGCATGAAGGAACGGTAGTGAGGGTATAGGGGAATTAGTGACAACTTTGTTGTCAATAAACCCCTTATCAACTGTGACAACAATCCCTTATCAATGGACAGTTTTGATTGAGTGACAACAACAATTGTCAATAAAGATAGCCTGCCTGGAAAAATACTACTCATTTACAACACCTTACACATGATTTTCCTACTATAATAATATCTAAAAAATGAAAACATTGGCAATGTTTAATAAATAATGAACGTGGGCACCCATTACAATAGAAAATGTCAGAATAACATATTAAATATTCAAATGTCATAAATAAGTGCAACATCATAGTACAAATAGTTTCATAAGTTTCAGTAGAACAAATTTTGGAAATTAAGTCAAGGCTGCACTAAAAAACATTTTCCAAGTCCCAAAACATTTTTTGTGCTATCGAAACATTTTCTAAACTTAAGACAGCACTATAACCACAGTTTTTGAGTCGACATGTAAGCCGTACTGCTAATCTTCTTCGAAACCTCCAAAATGAGCAATATATTTGCAACACAGTAGTAAAGTTATTAGTAGATGATAGAAAAATTTAAAACAAGAAAAATTAGTTAAGGAGTCACCAAAAAATAAAGTGAATCATTGGTTTAAGCCTTATTTAGACAGTGACTGTATAAATAGTAGAAAAAGAGACATTATATGGACAGTTTGGAAAAAGTGTTAGATTGCTTATATCTGTTGGGGCAAATTGTAATCTGCAGGTTATTTTTGTATTTCTTGTATAAAGCTTTATAAGATCTGACTTTTGTGGCACTGTGGAATGAAGCAGCAGAATGTACTAAAAGTTCTGTAATAGCCCAACGTTTATGTCAGGCTTAATGCCAATGAATAAATGTATACAATGAATAAATGTATATCTTTGAATATCAAATCTCAAATAAGTCCATAACTAATATGTAAAATTATGACTCCTTATTTGACATAATAAGGAAATAAAAATACAACATAATAAGGACGAAATCTGAATTTATTTTTATCTGAAGTGTAAGTGTTATGTTACACCATTAAATGGTGCATAGAAGACCTTGAAAGAAAGCTGCTTTTGCCACAATGGGCTTCCGCAAATAGTGGATTCTTAAAAATTACTTTCCAAAAACTTGCTTTTTATCAAAATGGACTTCTCTTTCCAGGAAGCACTTTCAAATGGATTGCAGAGCACCCCCACTATGCCCACCACTACATTAAAGTGTACTAGAGGATGGAAGTTTAATAACATTCAATAAGAGCCAAGGATTATATGGGTAGAATTATTCCACTTCTTTGTTTTAATATTTAGATACCAAAGGACAGAAACATTGCAATTCAGGTGACAAAAGCAAAACAGTCTCCAAATTTTGTAAATAAACAACAAAAGTGACAAGCATTCACTAATATCTTAAGGCTTGATATTACAAATTAATATTGCCACCTACCAATAACTAATTTTCAATAACTTATGTTACTTTTAAACCATAGCAGCCATTATATCTATAATAAATATATGTCCTAGTTACAATTTAGAGTCTTGCATTGACTGAAGAATTATAAGAATGTCCCTTTTAAAAACATAACTCAATTTAGACAAGTACATTTCGGTTGAAAATTGCTTACCAATCAGTACGTTCAGATGTGCCTTCATCGTCTTGCTTGTTGGCTTGCAGCTGTGTTTTCAAAGATTTAAGGAGATCTTGCATTTCACTTTGTTGGTTCTGCATTTCACTTTGCTTGTTCACAAGCTTCTCCATAAGTTGTTGTTGAGATTGGACTGTTATTTCCAACTCAGCTGCGCGCTTCTCCGCTTGTTCTGTTCTTTTCTTGAAATTGTCTATCTCTGCGAGCTTTTGTGCAGTTATGCCAGCTTTGGAGGGACCACGACCATGTACGTATCCGGTTACACGTCCAGTTACTTCAATGGAAATGTCTTCTTTAGTCCTATTTGCACCACTGGATTCAGATTCCACCTTTTTCTCCTTCATCATGCTCTGTAATAATATAAATTCTGAAGTTAGACGTTCATAAGAGTTGTACAACAATATTAGAGTACCAATTCCATTTTTCTTACTAAGTTCATAGTAGATGTTTCGTCAACCATTGCATTCTTCTTCCTGCTAGAGTAGGTGATGCCATAAAGTTCTATTGATCCAACTTCCCTCCCCTCTTGTGCTTCCTGTTGCATTAAAAAGTTAAATAACGTATCCAAACAATCCAAAAGACATGTCTTCAAGATAATCAATTACCCGGTTAGCTTTATGGCGAAGAAAGGATTTTGTTCCAGCTGTATGAGCAGTTTCTGCTTTGATCTATTGATCTTGTTCCTCTCACTTATCTTCTGCACTTATCAAGTTCAACCATGATCAAAATTTCACACACAAAAACATGAGGAAGAACAATAGTAAATGTTCAAAAGTCGGCCTCTGTACCACAAAATTTGGACTATAGAAATAGTCACAAAGGTAAATTCAATCAGATTCTTCAACATACTGTGGACGATTTGCAAGTGCTTCCTCTTTTGTACTAAATTTCTTGAAAATCATGTGGAAATTGTATCGTCGACTTCTGTACTATGTATTTAACTGCTTAAGAAGTGCTGGCTTAACATGTTCTCCTTCATCATAAGCAAAACTATTCTGAAATATGAGTGAAAATTTTTCTGTAAATGTCAGAAAAAATGAATAAATGACCTGTTGCAGAACTATTTGTTACCAAGTCAAGAAGAAAAACAAACCTTCAAAACAATTTGACTTACATTAACAAGTCTTAGCATTCCTTCTCTATCAGATTCTTGGAGTTTGGACCATTTTTCTGCTTTCCATTTGCCATATTTACGAATGACACAACTTGCCTCTGAGATATATTGTTGTGCCCCTTCTCCAATTACTCTTCCGCTAACTTCAGAGACCTGGACTTTTACCTTTTTGCTGGCCTTCTTTTCCCTAGACAGTGCAATATTGCGAGTATATCCTCTTTTCCTAGTTACATTGATACCATCTACCCAAAACATAGTACACGGTTATGAATATGAGTGGAAAAAACTGAAATGAAATTAGCTGTGTAATATAAATTACAAGTAAATCTCATATACCGGTATCATTCGGTTGAACATCCTCACTCTCATTATTCTGGTCATTTCCACAACCAATGGATTGGTTAGATCCGACTTGTACTGAAGTAGGAGTAGTATCTTGCTGCTCAATAGATGTAGGAGTTGTCAACTCATGTCTTGACGATCTTGTAGTAGTTTTGCGACCATTTGAGGTAGTAGGACCCTAAAATCCAGCCAACTACACATTAGAAATGTATTTTTCGAATATGGACGCCAACTTTGAGTTCCGTATAAATCTCTATTTAACTAGGTCCCAAAGCCCAAAAGTAAGAACTAACCTCAATCTCATCAAATAGGCAAATTTGAACTGACTTTCTAGATAGGCTGAATTCAGCACCATTATTGGCATTGCTAGCCAGACTACCTTTTGGGACACCAACTTGCTACAGTGAAATAAGAAATACACAGCAGGGCAGATGCTTAATTATTTAGAACCAATGGTATAAAGAAGTGAAGGTACAAGTATATAGTTGAGTCAATTTTCATCACTTGTTCACCTATTTTTTCTCCAGCTTCTGCTGCATTAGGCATTTCAGCACCTCGAGTTGGTCGCGAAAGACATTTTCCTTTCTTCCCTGGTCCAGCCATGTATGTGACGCCCCCACTTCTCTCTAAGGCGAACCAAAGGGTATCCGTGGGACGCCTACCCAACTCACGCCAGGATTCGGTACAAATCTCGTTCAAACTTAATACAATACTAATCATCACGATAAGATAAAGTAAGAAAGAGAAGTCGCTTCTATAAATAACATTCAAACTTACACCACGAGTTTCAAAATATATCAACTGCCAAAGGTCCAGTCGATTACATTTGAAACCCTAATACAAAAATACATCCCAAGGGTTTCTTCGAGTTTCACTCTAAGGCCGTTCCTATTAAGGAAAACAAATCTACGGGGTGAGCAATTGCTCGTGAGGCCAAGAAACACACATGCAAGCACGTTGTCCAAATAACAATCCCAATTAACAAGAAAACGATAATATTCGAGTAATTAACAATTCAAGTGAAATATAAATAGAAACAATTCAAGGATATGGTAGCTCTCAGGAGCTAAGTTCCACTTGCTTTGCTAGATCTCAATCATATACTGTCCCGTGGTGACTCTCCGTCAACCGGGTCGGTATTTCCAATTCGTAGACTCCACTTTACTTCACAAGTCCTTCCACCTTACGACCCCCCACCGGGTCCGAACGTCGATAAGGCGCTACTGCACGAGTAGGCCAAACAAGATCTCTCCAATAGATCAAGCTTATCATTTCATTTCCATGGCTCACCAAAATTCCTGACCAAACCCATACCGGCTCAAGTTCCAAGGTCGGCCTATGGGTTTGGGCATCCCCCATTTAACATTTATGAGTCGAGGAGATTCACTCCAACGACGTATGCAGTCATAGCATACCATTTCATTTCATTCAATCATTCAATACATTCAATCATTCGTTTAATTTCAATCAAGTCATTCATGGTTCACTCATTTCATTTCAATCAATTCAATCATGAGTCATTCATTTCAAATGAGAACGAGTGCGGTAAAGTACACACTCGATTCAGTATTTTCAAAATCTCCAATCACTAATAACAATTAAGCACGTATCAAGTTCACATACACTTGACACTCACCAAGTAATTCAAGAAGTAAAGCACAAGCGGTTGTTTAGGAGTCTCCTGTGAGATCCTTTTGAAGGTCCTCTTGAGTGCTTGAGCAATAATAATGAACTATTACACATTATCGCTTAAAACCCCTACTTATCGAGAAAGATTGCACTCATGTACCATCTAAGAAGATATCAGGAGAATGAGCCTTAATTACTCGTAAATCGAAACTCAAAAGTGGAGTTTAAAAACACAAGAAAAATCTGATTTTCATCTTTGAAATCAAGTGTAAAATGGTCAAATGATATCAAAGGAAAATGGAGAGTTCTAAAAACTCAATTTCCTTTAAGTTCAGAAATTTCAGATTTGACAAGCAATGTTTGAAAAATCGTATCTCACTCTCTGTATATCCAAAATTGAAGAACTTGGTGCCGTTGGAAACTAGTTCCGAGGTACTAAAAGTTCCTAGAAGAACTTTTCCATGATTCAACATGGAAGACATTCAAATTTTGGTTCCAAGTTGCTGATTTGGGCTCCCCGGACAGATTCGGGGTTGGTTTTTGATAAACTTGGAAATTCGGAAAATTTCACAGAATACGAACTAGCCTCTCAAATTTGAAACTCAATTAGAGTTACAATCAAAGTTTAAAACACAACAAACGGAACAAGAATCAAAATTTTGAGCGCCAGGATATAGCAGCTCAAAGTTGCTGAAAATTTTCCACTGAGCAAGGATTTTCCAGATTTGAAACATAAACTTTGGGACTTCAGTTGGGCATCAAAATGGACTTGGAATGACACCAAATTTGGTAGTATTACCCTACCATATAAGGGACTATTCGTGTGTCAAATTTCATGCAAAAATGCGTACGGAAGGTCAGTTAACAAAGCCACTAAAACTCCAGGAATTTCCAAGGCAAACCTGCCTTGTACTTCCTTTTTTCCTTTTTTTTCCTAACTTTTGGCCAATGAAATCGACTCAATCTAGTTCATTTATGAAGACAAGATCTAAGAAACATCCAAAATACATTTGGTAGGTGATTGACACCAAAAGTTTCAAACTAACAAGTCCCAATTCGAAATAAGCCATTGGCTAATCCAAAATTAGGGTTTTCAATCATTGATGTAGTTCTGTAATTCGGCCACAACTCACTCAATTCAACTTGGAATTGGGCGTGGTTGGTGGAGTTGGAAACTGCATTCATAAGGCAACAATTTCTTAGAAGAAATCGTTTTGAAATTCTGTCCATAACTAGCTCATATTCGAGAAAAAATTCACAGCACATAACAGGTTTTCTAATACAGCAGTGAAACAGGATGGTTAACTTTGAAAGGCTAGTACGGTTCACTCAAGTTGAATCAGGGAATGGATTTTATACAGTTAGAAAACTGGAAGTGTCTAAACAGCACTTAATTTTGATATCAGAGCAAAGAGTTATGGTCGATTAAAGTTCGCTGCCAGAGTGACTCTGAACACGTTTTCCAGCTCTGAAGAAATTTCGAAATCCAAACATTTACCCAACCAAATCAAGTGATTTTTGGTGAAAACTTTTCACACAACCTATACAACATATTTACATCAAAATCAAGAAATTTGACCACCAAAAAATTGGACCAACGGGTGCAGCAAGGACAGGGCAGAACCGGCCCTTCCCCTTTTGGTTTTTCCTTTGAGTTTCTTTCCACTATTTCAACTTACAACCACTAGATTAACACTTAATCAACCTAAATAACATCCAAAATCATCAAACCAGTCCAACATGTCCATTGTGAGATTTCATAGAGCCCACTCAAGTGATTTCCAACAAAATAAAGGTACCCATATGAAGCTACAAGCTTCCAAGTGAAATTTAACTCCCTAGAACTAAGAATTAAAGGTTGGATGATCATTACCTCCTAGATGATGATAACCTAGAAAATTTTGGTCACTAAGCTCCAAGAAAACCATGGAAATGAAGCTCCTCTCCTAGTCCAAGATGATCTCCAAGTTGTTTACAAGTTGTGGTATGAATTTGAAGTGATTTGGTGCAAGATTGAGTGCGATGATGAAGAAGTTTTGGGTCTTCTTCCTCCTTGGTGTGGCCGGCTGTATTGAGAGAGAAAAGAGAGAGTAGAGAGTGTTGTTTAGCTTCTTGAGGAAGATTGGTAGGTGTGAGGTTTAAGTGCTCAAAAGTCAACTCTCCAATAGTACGCGCACGCACTCGTTTCGTGCCCGTTTCCTCTCGGGTTTGTTTCACTTATGCACTAAATCTCTAATGCACTTCCATTAACACTATATTATTCACTCTTAATAGTCTAAGAATAAATGTCCAAAGTCCCTCAATTAATCGCACGCGCGAAAACGCGAACTTCCGATTTGTGCGCGATAAAGCGAAATTTCTAAGAAATTCTTATAACGATAGTATAACTAACTAATACTTGGGTACTTAAACATAACATAACCCTTTTAGGGTAAACCAATAAATAAGTGAATAAATCGATAAATAAATAAACAAATAAAAATAAAATTAAGATAAAATACGAGTCCTCACAATGTAACTGCAAGATAAAAAGATATCAATCAGCCATGCATTTAGACTAAATATGTCTAAAAGCCAGGACATGGTACAATTACCAGCATGCTCACCCGAAGGAGGAACTTAATTAATATGCCTTGTATTTTACAATAGATATTGCAAATTAGAAGATAAGAGTGACTAAAAATAATTCAAGATAAGAAATACACTTGATTTGAACCAAAAGTTACATGGTAACTATAAATAGAAACTGAAAATGTTATTTACAACATCGTTTAGTCAGACTCATAGTCATCACTTTCTACAAATTTTTCACTTTCATCTTCACTCGAGCTCAATTGCTGAATCTCATCATCATCAACAAAAAAATCATCCATTTTCCTGGCATGTTTAGCTGAAGAATCAGAATTTAGGATGCCAGTTTCTACAGCTTCATCAGCTAGCATATCACCTCTTTTCAAGTTAGACAAATCGACATTCTCTTGAACCCCAATTAGGTCTTCAAGATAATCTTCTTGGTAAACCTCTTCTTCTTCACATGATTTATCCTCATCCTTTTCAAGAACAGCATATGATGAACGTGGACAGACTGACTCGACAACATGCCAATCACCTCCAAGCCTCATATCCTTTACGTAAAAGACCTGTTTAGCTTGGGAAGCGAATACAAATGGCTGGTCTATATACCATTTTTTTGACAAATTGATGCTGCTTAGATTACTCTGTTTGTCTATTTTAAGACATGAGCTATTTTTTAAGTCCCACCAATCACACTTGAACAGAACTACTCGGCTTTGAGTGAAGGAGTATTCAACCTCTAAGATATCTGTAATAGCACCATAGAAGTTTATTTCTACATCAGCATGCTCACCCTTCACCATAATGCCACTATTCTGGGTTTTTCTGTCTACCTCACGTGTTTTGGTATGAAATCTAAACCCATTGACATTACAACCAGGATATTTGATCACTCTAAAATCCAGTCCTTTGGCCAAAGACAACAATTCATCACAGCATCTGCCTTGTGCATGCATGTAAGTGACCTATATAACCCAAATAAGAAATTAGAATGACTTAGCAAATTAACAACTATATAAATACCACAAGTTTCCTAGTAGTTTGTTCCATACTTACACGCTCTTCAAACCACTTTGGAAACTCTAAATCTTGCATCTGCTCTACATTCGACACATTTTGCTGCTGAAGCAATTCTTTGTGCATCCTATACAATAGTATTATTAGTTATCTATGTGCTACGGTTAGTGCTATAATTGACTAAATATATAACACTTCTCATATACATAAGGTAATAAATTTATTACCTTATGTAATCATCAATTTCTTCACAATTTTTCAAGATGAATAAATGTATTTTCATCAACTCTGATTCACTTAAGCAACAAAATGTTGCTGCCCCAAAAGGCCGAGCCATTCCAGAAAAAATAGACAACTTTCCAGCAGCCTCAAAGCGCTTCCGTGTTTCGTTCTGGTTCATTAAATATTGTAGGAACATTGTGCAAGTACCTAGAAATGAATGTTAGACATTCATCATCCAAGTAACGCTCAACAATGCATCCTTCCGGTCGAGCTCTGTTGTGCACATAACCTTTGTATTGACCCATTTTTCTGTGTCACAAAAATGCAGCCATAAGATGTCACAGCAGTAGGACCCTATGAAGCAAAAGAAGATTCAGTCTTAAAATAGCCTTTACACTACCTCTCAAATGGGAACATCCACCGGTATTGTGCTGGCCAGCAAGTTTTGCTTCAGCAGGTAAATGGACCATTACATCGAAGAAATTTGGAAGGAAAATTTTTTCAAGTTTGCAGAGTATTACAACAATGTTTTTCTCCTGTGCATCTAACTCATCTACATAAAGAGTCCTGGAACAAATTTTCCTAAAAAAATTGCTTAGTTCTACCAAAGTTTGGGAAACATCCTTTGGCAGCATGCCTCTAATTGCTAATGGAAGTAGACGTTGCAAGAATACATGATAATCATGACTCTTCATCCCTGAAATTTGGCACTCTTTTGGCTTAACACAATGAGATATGTTTGAGGCAAATCCATCGGGGAACTTGAGTGAGCTCAAAAACTGGCATAGTTTTTGTTTTTCGCTGCGTGAAAGAGTGTAGCATGCAGCGGGCATCACCTTTGAATCCCCTTGAGTTTGAAGATGCAATTCTTCCCTCAATCTCATTTCCTTCAAATCCTCTCTAGCTTGCCAAGTGTCCCTATTTTTGTGTCCCGTACCCATCACTGTAGCCAACAAAATTTCACACACATTCTTCACGATATGCATAATGTCCAAGTTGTGTCTAATTTTGTTAGTACTCCAATATGGCAGCTCAAAAAAAATGCTTTTCTTCAACCAATTTGACTGATTTTGCATGCGTTTTCTTTTCTTCTCTTTAAGCAATTCAGGTGCCTTGCCAAACTCCATTTGATCAAACTCTTGAAGTTGTTGCAAGATTTCTTCACCGGATAAAGTTCTAACAGGCTGTCTAAGATCTCTCTTGCCATCAAATGACTTTCTTTCTCGACGCCATTTATGGTCCGCTGGCAAAAATCGCCGGTGCCCCATATAGCAACATTTTAATCCATTTCTCAGATATACACTAGTTGTCTCATCTAAACAAACAGGACAGGCCTTATAACCTTTCGTACTCCACCCTGACAAATAGGCATATGCTGGAAAATCACTTATAGTCCACAATAGAGTAGCCCGTAACATAAATTTTTCTCCCACGGCTGCATCATAAGTCTCAAAGCCAGTGTCAAAAAACTCTTTCAACTCATCAATTAGAGGCCTAAAAAATATATCCATATCATTTCCTATGCACTTAGGACCTGGAATAATCATTGATAACAGGAAAAAAGGGTCCTTTAAGCATTTCCAAGGTGGTAGATTGTAAGGAACAAGGATTACAGGCCATATACTATATGCATTATTCATGTTTCCATAGGGATTGAAACCATCAGTTGAAAGTCCCAACCTAACACTACGAGGATCTTTGGCAAAAGATGGGTGAGTGTTATCAAACTCCTTCCAAGCTATTGAGTCAGTAGGGTGTGTCATTGTGTTTTCCTTGGGAACGTGTCTCTCTTTATGCCACCTCATATCTTGAGCTATCTCCTTGTTTATGAATAGTCTTTGCAACCTTGATTTTAAGGGGAAATAGCGAAGCACTTTTCTAGGAATTTTAGAACCCAGGGATTTATAACGAGGCGCTTTACATTTTTCATTTGGGCAGTGATCGAGGCTTTCATTTTCTTTCGAATAAACTGCACAATCATTTTCACATGCATGTATGTTTTCACACTTGAGTCCTAGCTCACGAATTAATTTTTTTGCATCATAGTATGAGCTAGGAATTGATGCCATGGGAAAGACTTGAATGAGGAATTTCAGCAGAATATCGATGGATTTGCAAGTCCACCGATTCATAGTTTTCAAATGAAGGATATGGACAACAAAGGAAAGTTTTGAGTACTTATCACAAGCCGGGTAGAGACTTTTTTCAGCTTTGGATAATAATCTAAGAAACTTACTTGCTTCCCCCTCTTGCTTATTTGGAATATCCCTATTATGTTCCCCCGAATTTCTCCAATTCTCACCAAAGTTTGCAGTACCAACATCATTTAACATTTCTTGAATATCATCTGACTCACTGTTTTCTTCATCTAAAACTATGTTATCATTTTCATCATCATTAGAATCCTCAAACCTTTCACCATGATATACCCACCTAGTATAGCTCTCAACAATTCCCCCACACAAATGACTTTTCATGATCTCCATAGTTTGATCCTCAAAGTTGTTGCACCCTTTACATGGACAAGGGAGCTTATATGTGGGATCCTTGCCTAAATAAGCAAACTCAACGAATTCTTTCACTCCTACCAAATATCTAGGATGCAAGTAATCTTTAATTGTTATCCAACTCCTATCCATGAATTTTCACAAGCACCGTTGATCCTAACACAAAAAAATACGCAACCATGGTACTACAAGGACAACACATATAATAAATATAGGAAATTAAGCTCAATACAGGAAATTAATCTTCCCATACAACAATAATGAAAATTAAACAAAATACAACACAGTTATTACTAAATTCAAACATGTCACAATGTAAGCATGTAAAAAAGGGCAAAACAATTGATAGTAATTAGTGCCACTGTCAATGTTACTGATGACCAATGGTTTTGACAATTTTTTTTCACTTGGTACTATAATGAAGTGCATGGTTGCAGACTTGTTCTCAAGATGTGAGTCAACAGTTTGTATCACTCAAACTACCTGAGGATATAGTTTTCTTTACTCAACTAATTTTAGCTCGATTAAATATGAGAAATGGATACTGAATCAGCTAGCCTATGGATACTTTTCAGCATTTTTCAGTAGATGCAAACTGTTCTGTTATTGCTAGTAGCGGCCAATGATTCAACATCTTTTCTTTTGTTCTAATGTATACAAATGATGTCACTTTAATCCTGGATAGAGGTACTTAATTTTTATGTATAGTTCATAACTTTTGGGAAAACTAATATCACAATGTTCTAGTTTCACATTCAAATGCTATGCCATCAGCTCATGGACGATGCAAGATTAAGTATTAACGACGGCTTCGTTGCATCTTATAAATGTTCTGTTTTAGCTCTGCTACAACTCCTAATGCAAGGTCACAGTTCATGGATTCTTGCTGCCACTATTATGACTTCATTCAGTATAGTACTAATAACAAGAATGATCAGAGTTTTCCAAATTGTTCCATCTCTTTCCACTCAAACAAAGCAAGAATGCTGCTTCATATTCTACAACAGTCAATGCAGTTATCCTTAAGGCAAACACATATTTTCCATAATAAGGTAGATAGGAATTAAAATAAGACTGTGTGCAATGCAAAACACAAACTCGTCCTACAAGCTCAATTAGCCACAACCTATGTAGCCACAATTGTTGAGGAATTCAAGGGATCAGGAAAGGACTAAATCTGTGTAGCCACAGCCTGAATATGCGGAGGCTGTTGAAAAAGATACTTGCACGACAATTAGGATACTGTGTTTCCTTTTAACCAGGTCAAGGTTAGAGTACTGCTTCAACTCTTATCACTCATTAGGTGTGTGGTGACCTCACTTCCCCCTAAGGCGAACCAGAGGGTTGGTGGGCCGTCTGCCTAGCTCTCGCCAGGACTCACGCAAGAAATCTAGCCTAAATCCGTTTGAAGTATAGCCTAAACTATTACAATAATTAATCCTCCAAAATAGACCAATAACTAAAACCACATTAACTTCAGAGATAACAGCACTTTAAGATAGCGACTCGTCGATTCTTAAATACCTTACGCATTACAAACCACGGAATAAAGTCAAACAGTCCCATTTAACAAATTCATACAAGCCACATACATTCTTACAAGCCAAGTAACAAAACCAGGGTTTGCACTTTTCCAGCTTCAAGTGGCAACCCAAAACAAAACTACACTGTTTAATTCGAATTACATTCATAACAAGTAAAGTAGATTTCAGGTCTTTCTCACATGCCAGAACCTGTCAAGGAAAACAAAATAACGTGGGGTGAGCTAAAACTCAGTGGTGTCCCAAAACATGCAATCACATAAAACAATAGCGAGTATTAACTTCAATTAAAGTAAACAATTAGGAAAGCGTTTAACAGCACAAGATAGGATACAGGGGCTCTCAGGAGCCATTTCTCCACGAGCTTGATCAAAATTTTCCGTAGTCGACCCTCCGTCAACTTTCACTACCTAAGGTCCGTGTAGATCTTTATATTTTTCTTAACTCCGACCACCAATCTTACCCCTGTCCCGGGCCCGCACGCCAAGCACGAAAGTGGTAATACTCGAGTATACCTTAGACTGGTCGAGGGATTCACCCAACGACGTTACGTCCAACACTTATAGACTGGTCGAGGGATTCACCCAACGACTTTACGTCCAACACTTATAGCAAGCACAAGCAAAATATTCACGAGAAACACTTCAAGCAAGTCGCCACTCGAAAGGCTAGTGTGATAAAGTACACACTACTCACTTCGATGGACCAGCAATCATTTTCCAATTATCGCATATCGAGTCACGAAAGCACTTTAACCAAATAAGCATAGAACAAGCAGGGACAGTCACCAAGAATGAAGTTCAGAGGTCAAGTTGAGAATCGAAATCTGCGTCCTCGCTAAACCCTAAAATATCAAATTTTAAAAACTATAAGTTGGCTATACCAGTTCTAGGGTTACGTAGGAAAAGTTGTCTGTGTGTATAACTAGTTTATCCTTTCGAAACTGAATCAACAATTTGCTTAAAAATCAAAACTAGTAAAAGTGTTAAAATATTTCGTAGGGTTTCTTGCCGAACAAGTTTTCCCACGCTTTTTAGTTAAAGTTATTAAAATCTCATTTGTTTTTTTGGACAATTTCCTCTGGAACAACTAACCAGGGACAATTTCAAGGGAAGAGAAGGAATAGAGTAGAACCTAGGGTTTTAAAACTAGTGAAATCATTTTCTAACAATAACAAGGTTAGTTTAAGCTAAAGGAGGAAATATCGGTTTGGCAAAGTTTAAAAGTCCCGACACACGAGTTTCTTAACGTTAGCGTTCAATACCAAATTTTATAGTTCAATACTAGGGTAAAATATATTTAAATAGCTTGACTAAAGATACTCAAGTTCACAGGATCAAAACGGACTTCATGATTCCGATTCACATGCACATTATATCTCAGATTTGCCAATATAGTAAAATCACATTTCAACCAGCAATTTCACTAGGGTTCGTCAATCATTAGCCCTAGGTTTCAACAGATTCATTTTTGATCAAAAATTAAACAAATGAGCCAAGAGCTTCATCAATCATTAGCTCTTAGCATCAATTAATCCCTGCTCATGACAACTCAATTGAAAATTCAACCAAGTAGCTTCCATTTAAAAAAAAATTCCAGCTCAACCTCTCGGTTACTCCTAAAATTTCCAGCAGCTAATTGGTCTTAAATCCAATTTTTCCTCCGCTGAATCAGTGTGTTAAGTACCCAAAACTAACATGCAAGGCTACTCAATGAAGTTACCATCATTTCTAGTTCAAATCAAGTTCGAACAGCACCTGTAATCATCCACAATTTCCAGAATTTCTTCAGCTATTCTCGAGTGAACTTGCATGCGTCAGATTTCTGTTTCATTTTTTTTTTGTTTAGCCGAACTGATTAGCCTCATGCAAGACTTAATTTTCTTGTTCTTAGTCAGATAATCATGTTTATCAGCTCAGATTACTACCAAGAGACAAAATTAGAGCTACATTCCAGATTAAGTTCTCGGCTAGGCTTGCATGCCAGCTCATCCCATTTCATTTTTATTTTTCTGGTTTATACCAACTAATTAACTGCATGCAGAGCTTAATCATCTTGTTATTAACCAGCTAATCACTGTTATAAGCTCAGATTATCAAGAAATAAACAAATTAACTCTGCATTATCCCATTCAATTCTCGGCAAACCCATTCCTTCGCACATCAGATTTTTCTTTTCCTAAATTCATCATCCAAACGCCTAAGCTTCACATGCATGGCCATAGATAGCTTAATCTACCCTTGATCAGTTAGTTTCAGTCCAGAAATTACCTCACTGAAAGCTCACTCACGCGACAGAAAGCTGATGTTTCTCTCCTCTCGGCTCGCTCGCGACTGGATGTGTTGGTCCTGGTTGCGGATGGTTGAAGCTGTGGTGTTTCGGTTGGAACTGGTGAAGATGGTGATGATCAGTATCTCACTCGACTGCCTCTTGCTCTCTCTCTCGCTTGCCTTCCTCGGACAGAACAGAAATACAGCTCGCGGCTCGCTCTCTCTCTTCACCTTTCTCCTGCTCAAGCCGAGGAGTTCTCCCTCTCTTGCTCTCGTCGATGATGACGAGGTGGAGAATGGAGATGGAGTGGAGTGTTTGTGGTTGAGGCTGATGTAGTGGAGTGATTCGCGGTAGTGGAGGCTGAGTGTGTGTGTAGAGGGAAGGAAATGCACTTCGGCAGAAATGGAAATGTTAGTGCTTCTAAGAGTTGGCCGATGATACTTTGTGGTTGCATGGAAATTTTTGGGATAGTGGAGGGTATTTTAGTCTTTTCACGTTTCCTCCAAATTTCTACTCAAGTCCTCAATTCTAATCTAATTCCAAAGTTTACCCCAAATGTAATTTGAATGCCTACTAATGTACTAATCTTACGAGAGTTCAATTATCGAAATTTTTATGTCCTAAGTATACTTATATCGATTTTGTTATAATGCTAAGTTTCCGATTAACACTTAACCTTATTAGGAATTAAAACGAGCTATCGAAATTTTGAAGAATTTATATTAAGGCAATAAAATTACTCTAACTCAAGAAATATTAATTTAACATAGCGAAACCAAGTATGTTAATATTTTGGTACAATTATATTATTTATCACATAAAATTATTTCTATGTACTTATTTAAAAATAAGTAGATATAATGCTAGAATTTATTAACGAATTAAAATTGCAATGGACTATGCATTGATATCTATATATTTCTTCGAGGTTCTCACAAGGTGTTCAAGTCAAACATAAAAACTCCAAAAACTAAATGAATAACACAAAACAATGAAACAAAACTAAAAAGGGAAGAACGAAGAAAAATGATAAAGCACTACCAACATGATGTGCGGGCAACCAATCTTCTCTACTTTTCAACATCAGTCACATTGTTTACATACAAGCGAAAGCTCATTAATTACAACATTCGTTAACAAATTTTATAGGTAAAATCAAGTTTCATCTTTTGAGCAAATACAGTAGCAGTAGTAATGCTAAGTTCCATACATTCTACAAATTCTTCAAACTCAATTCTTAATGGGGCCGAAAAAACAAAGATCTTAAAAAGTCCCTCAGGGTCAGAATTTAGGTAATGAAAATACAACATTGCATTTGGCTTCCGCGGCCTATTACGAACCCATACATACCCACAATCCAATCCCACTAAAGCCCTTTATCTTGTACAAGAAAATACTGACCAAAAGTTAATAAGGGTAAAACCCACAAGTAAGCAGAATCCAAAAGGAGGAGATGACTCCATCCATAAATCAAATGAAACCCAAAAAACTGGATTGAAATTTTTGGCAAAAAAATTAATTAGGGCAAAACATTTGGGAGAAAATTAGGGAGGAAAAAGAGAATCGGCATACCTTTTTTTGTAGAGAGTTGTTGCTAAATGTGGTCTTCTATTTGATCATTTCTGAGCCAAGATCGATTAGCAGATAGCAAGGAGATGTTTTGGCAGAGATGAGGAGCAGTGTGTTATTTGGTTCTAAATGTTGGCTGTTGGCTCATGGTTGGTGGTGTTTTGTTCGGTGAATGACTAAACATGACCACCGATGTATTGGTTTCACTAAGTGTTCAAGTCAATTCCGCGCTTCTCCTCAAACTATTGACTTTGAATGAAATTTCAATTCCTTAGATTTCCCCCTTACTTGTTGAGTACCAAAATTTCAAACAAAGTTTTTTAGTTTCCAACATTTTAGTTGAATTAATATTTTACTAATATATTATTACTTGCTACTTTTAAATATTTTTGTGAAAATATTGATAATGGGTGAGAAAATTATGTTGCAATACTACAAGTGGTAAATGCACCTTGGTTCTGCTTCAAATAGTTAATTTTTTTATGACATCAAACAGTTGATCCGATATTAATATTGATATCACTTTCTCAAAATTGTGAACTAAATTACAACTTATTTATCTTTCTTCCATTATTTTTTCCCAATACTCCAGATTTTTTTTAGTTATTTTATAATAAGGAGAGATGATTTGTTTCAAATGGTTAATTTTACTTCAAATTATTGCACTAATATTAATTTACATGACAAAATTTGAGTTCCTAACAGTTAAAAAATTCATTAGAGAGCAAATACAGAATAACAATTGCTATAGTGTATACATATTTTAAATCAGATCGTGACAAGAGAAAGTTGTCACTAACTAGTTCCATTATTATCAATGACAACAACAACCAAGTTGTCAAAGAAAGGGGAATTATTACTGATAACATCTACATAGTCGTCGCTGATGTAGTTTGGCGCGATGTGGCGAGAGTCCAACTGTGACGAAAATTCAAGGTCATCACTGATGCCTTTGCTCCTCTCAGTCAATTATGACAACTTTTCGTGTTGTGGCTAAATAGGCCCCATTTTGTGATGACATGTTTTCATCACCGGAAAATGTTGTCACTAATGACCAAATTTCTTGTAGTGCACCTTGCCTTTGCTCTTTTTCTCAGTTTGTTCCCTTTTTAAAATTTTGCACTCCTTCATATAATACCCATTCTTTTTACAATAAAAGCATGTATCATTTTTTCGCGACTCAAACCTGCCTTTGAATTTGTCATTCCTGTTGTGGGGTCCTCTATTCTTGCTTCTTCCCTTTCCTTCTTTCTTTTCTGTCTCCAGGGCCTATGACTTATAGATAATTTCTTGTTCCTTCCTCTTTAGTTCTTCATTCATCACGGCCTTTTTGCAATAGCCATGGTCAACACACCATTGGGAGTTGAATTGCTGGCGGAGACTATCATGATTTTTCAACTATCCGATAGTGAACTGAACAATAATAGAGTCTGCACCTCATCATCCAAGTTCACATTAAATGTAGTTTCCTGGTTTACCAATTCCTGAAAATTACTCAAGTGTTCAGTCATATCTTTCCGATCTTTATATCTCATCCAAGTAATCTATTTCAGACAACTAGCCTTGTTCAAACCGGTCTTCAATTCATACATGCTCTCAAGCTCTTTCCACAATACATCAGCTTTGGTATCATTAGCAAAGTGTTGGAAGATACTTCGTCCAATCCACTTTCTAATATTACCAATAGTTTTTCTGTGCATAACTGTCCATTTATCATCATTCATGTCACTTGGTTTTTCCATATCCCCTAGAACAGGATCAAACAAATCTCTACAGTACAAACAGTCTTCCATTCTAGGCTTCCAAATCGAATAATTAGCTGCATTTAATTTAATCATACAACTACTATCCGAGTCATTCATTTAACCAGTACAATTGAGCAATCCAACCTGACTACTCTGATGCCACTTTGTTGGGAAAGAGGTACAGGTGCAGGCAGTCAAATTATTAGAGTCAGCCCATGATCGCAAACTCTTTCTCCAAGTACTAATTAAAATGGAAATAAACCAAATCGCCAAGCAATTATATCACAGGAATAATAAAAGTGCAAGAAAAATAAAAACACAGGACACCAAGATTTTTACATGAAAATTTTAAATTGGGAAAAATCAAGGGATCTAGTACAGTCAAAAAACTCTACTATCACAATAATAGGAATAGGTAGATCTACCCAAAATACTCAGATGACAATAATATCACCAATATCAACCAAGTAAAATTGTTACAAAATCACTTCCAAAAAACAAGTGTCAAAAAAGTAGATTTGGAAGAGTGTTACCAAACGAAGAGAAAATCCAAAATTTGAACTAGTAGATGGGTAGAACTCGATGAGAGGATCGCGTGGGTAAAATTTCGTCTCAATCGGGTTTCAAATCACCCTCCAATCAAGATCTTGAAGTTGTTTCTCTATCTTGTTTCTCTCCCCAATTTCTCTCTCTTCGTTTCTCTCCAAAACAAAGAAAAGTGGTGGCTGCCCTTATCTTTTCCTCGGTTGATTAATTTCTAAAGTCACCGGACTTGGTTTGGTCAAAATTGACCAAACCCATTAACATGTGGACTTGTTGTGATTGGTTCACCAAATGGGTTGGACCCGCAAGCCCAACAAATAGAGAGTTAACTTGAGCTTTATTTTCCTAGGAATTGTTGTAAGAATTGTTTAAGGAGATTCAACTTGGTCTGGTAATATTTGCATATTTTAAAAACTTTGAGGTGCTGTGTGCAGCCATTGCAAGATTACCCAACTTGAGGAGTTACAATCATACAATGGAATGAGCAGTCCATGTTTGTTTCCCACAGCCCTGTTTTTATCCTTGAATATGTCTATTTCATTTGATGAGTGGATTTGCGACGTACGAGGAGAAAATTGGTAGTGAAGACATTATTACAAGAAATTAAGATGTTGATGCAGTTTTAAGCATGATTCATGTTTGTTATTTATTCTTGTTTTAGTTTTTTAGATGAACATGAGGGATAGTTAAGTAAACAATAAAGAGAGATTCTCGGTGTGTTTTTTAGCTCGTATTTGTTTTAATTCATCTATAATGTCAATGGTGGTTTTCTACTTGCATCACCAGATTAAAATTTAAAGGAATTTAACCATTAGTAGTGTGGAAGAACTTGCATCAATTATTTCATGAATTATGTTTTAGCCAACCATACTATTCAATCTCTCTATCTTTTTAAGTTCAAAAGTAAAGCTCATCCTTGGAAAGATTCTGCATTGGTTGAAGGCTGAGACTTGAGAGCGCCTTAATTGTAGGCTAATACTAACACTAGCTGATTTCATCCTGGTTTGTGGTGGGATTCAAGTTTTAGTTCTGATTCAGTTAAACATTTTTGAACTAGTAGATTCTTCTCTATGCAAACTTATGTTAAGATTTTCAACCATTGCTTTTTGTCATTTCAATATTTTCAATGCCCCCTTAGAAGCCCTACCTTTGCATGATTAACACTGTTGCTTGTATTTTTTTCGTTTTTAGTATTTCTTAAAAGGACAACTAACTGTAGCTCCAAAATGATTATGAAGATGCAAGAGTTTGAGAACCGCTTGAAAGATTTTCAACTAGAATAAGCATTATTAAACAGGCACTGGTCGAGTATAGCTTTCCTAGCTTGGGTTTCAGGGCTACATCTGCAACTTGTTTTTCATTGCCTGAGGCTTGTAAAAATTAGTCTTGAGTGTTTTTCTAGTTCTTATGTTGTTTCTGGAATGGATTAATGATATGAAATGCTTCAGGCCTTCCTTGACTGTCTTTATTGTTCGCTCAGAAATCAAAATAGAATTCTGATATCTCTAACAAGTCTCATAAGACAAAGGAAAGCTTTTTGAAGCTCAAATGTGTTTGTAAGTAAGATGAAATATTGTTCTTGCCCTCGAATAGAGTAGCCATTTTAAGAAGCTCAGCCTCTGCGAATGCACAAGAGTCACAACTTCTGGATTCAATTTATAAAGATTGGAGTCTAGGGGCTAAAGTTCACATTTTCAATTTTTTTATACCTTGTTCCTATGCACATTTTCATTTTAGTTTTACCTTGCTCTTTTGCTTTTATCCTTTTCATATCAATATTATTTGGTATTCTATTAATTGGATTAGATTTTCTCCATAGGTAATTATTTAGCAGAGGTAAATTGCTCGTTTGTGTCACGTCACGTGTGCACTTAAAAATTCCCAAAATCCTCTGAAAACTTCTTTTATTTTGTGTCATTTTTAGAGTCTCTAAATTCTAGTTTCACTTTTGGGGTCATTGATTAAGTTTAGTCAACTAGGAAAAATTGCTATTTCACCCTCAAATTTGTTCTTTAGGTTTAAAGTCAAAAATACTTTTAAAGCAAATTTAATACCACATTGGAATATCATTGGGAGATAACTTAGTGAAAATGTTCCTTTGGTGTTTCCAAACTAGTATGATAGCTTTATAAATTGCATAAATTCCTATTATTAAATTCTAAAACCTACCCAGAATTCTAACTCAACTTCAGAGGTATATTATTGGAATTCAAACAAAATTTGAATTAAGAACTGATTCAGGGAAAAAAACACTATGACTACTACTACAGCCCAATTCCAAAACTTGAACATAGAAATCAACCATGCTGGTCCAACCTAGCGTAGCCCAAAAGAACCTCCTTATAATACTATAATCAGAATGATCTAAATAACAAATGACCTTTTTCTATCTTACCTAGCATCAATTTTATACTGGTGAAAAGATGAATATTTGAAGTTAGATTGATAAACGCCAAATGATTTTGAATAAAAAAACAAAAGAGCCAAATACACTCCGTTATTTTGATCATGCAAGAAGGATCCTTAATAATTGTTGGATGCAATTGCAATGGAAAATTCATGGCTGGGATCTTCTTATTTAAAAATTTTACAGTGCAAGTTAAAGTTGCAAACTTTAACAATTTGGCATATCCTGAAAGTATAATTAAAGCATACATATTCAGCTTATTATGTATAGGGTTGTACATGAATCGAGCTGCTTGTGACTCGATTCAAATTTGAGTTTGACCGAGTTTAAGGCTACTCAAGTCGATTATTGAGTGAAATTCGAGCATCTATCTGCTTTACTTGAAAGCCTGATGAGCTTTTCAAGCTTCAATTACCTGAAAAAGTAACATTTGTAGAACAAATTACATCTCATACTGCTCGAGCTTACGCAAGTTCAAGCTCAATCTTAATTTGCTTCTCAAGCAAACTCGAGTTCGATCTCAAGCACCTTAACTTTTACTGGAATCAAGCTCGAGCTTCAAAGTTGAATGCACGTTGACCTTTGAGCTTAGATAATGTCTTCAAGCTTGAGTTCAAATAAACTAGTATTCAGGTTCGATCCAACTCATTGCCATCCCTAATTACGTGAATGTCTATCATCACTACTTTACTTTATACAAATTTTATGTCAGCTTCTATGCTGTCTTGTGCAATCGATGCAATCAATACTTTGTTTTAGTTTCTACATATCTTGTCCTAATTGCGATAGTGTTTTGTGCCATTGGTGCGATAAATAGTGGTAATTGTGGAGACTCTTGATTTTCACTACAAGAAATTTGGCCTTTTGTGACAATAGAAAGTCATCACTAAAAATTAGAAAGTCGTCATTATATGAGTATAGTGACGACTTTTTCCATTGTCATATCGTTGTCACTAATTCTATGTCACAAATGGGTATGTGTGACAACCTCTACAAAGTCGTCACTAAATATTATTATTTAATGACGAAGACTAAGTCATCACTAAAGAATAGTATTCTGTGACGAAGTTTCTTGTCGCTATTTCCAAATTTTTTTTGTCATAAAAGATAGCAGAAGTCGTCACAAATTTGAACGCGCACAGTGACGACTTGAACTTGTCACTCTCACTCCTAGTATTCTATGACAAGAATAATCGTCACTTAGTGAACTTACAACTTTGTCTACAAGAGCTGCAATTCTATTGCATTTTCAACAACCATAGCAGAAAATTGTGGCTCGACTAATGCAAAAAACGATAGTAATTAATGTACAATGAACCCTCAAATATATATATATGGTTATAAACATCTCTAAATTCATCAAAACACACATTAACCAAAATGGGTTCCAAAGCCCACATTAGTTCAAGTACTAACAGCCATTATCCATCCAAACAATAGAGTACTAAATTCACATCAGTTCAACTAGTAACAGCCATTACGCATCCAAAAAAACAAAGTACTCTTTCCAAACAAAAACATAGACTAAAGCAGCAATTTGTGTCAAACTGAAGTCATCTTCATGAGCAGATCCAAAAGCCAACCTTTTTTGTGACAGCCCCACCTCCCCCTAAGGCGAACCAGAGGGTTCGGCGGGCCGCCTGCCCAGCTCTCGCCGGGACTCAGTCGTTCACTACATTCCTCAAACAGATTACAAGATAAAACTTCAAATATTACATCAAATTCTCCAATAAATAATTACATATCAAAAGCGAAGCGTCCATGCTTCCACTGCGCCACTCTGATCCTTGATACCAACCATTCACACGGAGAACTTTAATACAAACGTTTCCTTCGCCACGAGCCCTGTGGAGGGGAATAAAATGTTTTTGGGGTGAGCTAGAAGCTCAGCGAGTAACCAGTAAAATCAGTAATCAAATCGGTTTCACAATAGTTCATTTCAATAATGTCATAGGTTAATGATGTCATAAATCAATGATGGAGTATCAATAATTCAAGAAACATTTACAATGGAAAGCGATAGCAACATTCATTAAAAGGATACGGGCCCACATGGAGCTATTTGTTTGTTCGTGTGATCCCTTAACATTTCCCCTTATTCCTCCAATCATTTAAAAATACATTTTTGTAAGTAGAATCCCTCGTTCATCCTTTTGTTCGTTTATCCCTTTTCCGGACGTTGGCCGGACTCCACCCATCCGACCATTGGCCGGACTCCACCCATCCGGACGTAGCCGGACTACAAGGTAATACTCGAGTATACCAAATTCACCCAGGGTCACCATATCGCCCGACCGAGTCCGCTTCTGGCTCGAGTCGATCGGTAACGAAGGGCAGGGCCCAATTCAGCCAAACGGCTTACATTCATGCGCAACTAGCATTTAATCATTGAAACTTTCACATTTATTTAGGTCGAGTGCGATAAAGTACACACTCGCCTAGAAAACTCGTTCTAACAATCATTGAATGCACTTAACACATTATCAATCAATCATAACAAGCCAATAAGTCAAGGAATATAGCAACCCAGGAACACTCACATGCAAGCACGCATGATATGCAAGAAAACAGTTCAAAAAGTAAATAATGCAAGAAAACAGTTCAAAAGTAACTCTGAAAACAGTTCAAAAGGAAATAATGCAGGAAACGGTTCATAAATAACTTTAGAAATAGTTTGAGGTCACTCACCTCAATGGCTCAGAAATCATCCATCATATAACATTGCCTTGCTCAAATCCAAATCTTAGATCACAAACTCAATGCAAACAAGTCCCTTCAAAGTTCGGACAGCACTTCCCCTGAATTTGCTAATTTTTCCAGCCATCATGGCTTCATTATTTCCTCAGCCAATCCCAAAGGTACACACACAACAACAAGTTCATCCAATAGCCATTCAGCAAGCTCCAAGTAGTACTAGTACAAGTCAAACTAGGGAAAAGTTCGGAAATGAAAGTTAAGCTCAAAACCAGAAAAACAGTTTTGACGTCATTTTCCGGTAATGGTACCAAAGGCGCTACGATTGTCAGATGAAGGTGCAAGACCCACCGTTTCGAAGCTAAGAGACAGGGCTACAATATTACAGAAGGTCACTCAACCCAGTTTCGAGTGTAACCAGGTCAAAAATGCAAGATACTATACCAGAATCACAAAAACAGATTCACATAACGCATTCTAGCGGAAACATCTTAAATCAGGCTATCCAAGTCCAAATCCAGAAATTCGAAAACCAGCTGAAAGAGAAGAAACAGGGATACATTTTATCAGAAGACCTCAACAACCAATTCGAAAGCATTCCCAACCAAAATAACCAATTACAGACGCAATTCTCAAATTCGGGTAAAACCAGAACAGCAATAGTAATTTCAACTTTTCTCATTCCACACTACTCCGATTGATCTGAAATTTTGTAGGCACCTTTAAAATGTCATTACCTACAACTTTCATGTTTTAAGCCAAGGCCAATTCGGCCTCTAACTAGGACCTAAAAATTCGGACAGAATGTAGCTTCATGAACCCTAGGTTTTTCAATTTTCTTCCAAAACAGAAATTACTTGCAAGCTTCCACTTTTTCCACCTTCTAGATGCCTTATATACCATTTCTAATCATCATAGATAGCCACACAATCATGCTTATATTAAAACAGAAAATCCCCAAAAATAATAAAACTTCATCACTTCAACCACAAATCAAGAAATAATCCATAAAAGTGCATCTTATACCACCACCAATCATGAATTGAACATCATTAGAGGAAGGAGAGGGGTCATTCACAACTCACCTTAGCAATACAAGAGATAGAGCAACTAGTCACCTTAGCTTTCCAAACAACTCCACAAAACACCTCAAGACCACTTAGCAAAGAGATTTTATGGAATGATTTGGAGTTTTATTGGTTGGATTTGAAGATTGAGCAAGAATAGAAGGAAGAAATTGAGAGCTTTTCTTTCTTTCTTGAGCAAGAACATTCGGCCAAGAAGCTTGCAAAATGAAGAGATTTTTGGCCAATTTTAATTAAATGGTAAAGTTATGAATAGTAGTCAAACCCAAGACTTAATCTTATGGTGACACTTGTCACCTTTTGGTTCAAAACTTATCTTTTTGTCTCTCCAATACAAATATCTTAACACCTTGTAAAATAATATCACTTAATACAAAATTCCAACAAGTTGTCAAAAATATAATGCATTTACCGCACTAGCGGGTCCCACGTCCAAAATACGCTTTTAATTTCTCAAAAACTAACCGATACTAGAAAAATCATTTTAAAACTATCTTTGCTCATAAACTTTATCTGGGGAATTTTTCTAATAAAGAAAATGTAGAAAAGGCGGGCGATTAAATAAAATAAACCCTTGAAAATTTGAAAATTTTCGGGTTCTCACACTCATACTTTTCGGGGCGTCACATTTTTCATCTCCTCAAGAGCATTTAATAGCATTGTACTGCATTGAAAGAAATGTATCATATGCATTAGAATCGATTTCAGTCAAAAAATATGCCATTACAAGCATACACTATTAAATTTGAATGAATAGTCATACTGAACAAAAATCCAATTAAGTCAATATGATAAGCTCCCACCAACATCACGTACAATGTCACACCACAGGACCATACATCCGCAATCTAGAAAATAGACAGCAATTACAAAATGAATGAAGACCTTCTTGAGACAAAACTATTTAATGAGCAGAAAGTAGGCAGCAGTGCCTGCCTATTAAGCAGGAAGAAATGAACTGAACAAGCATAACCACTAGCACAAAGTTTACAAGATACTTGAGACAAGAGCCATATTGCTGATTTAGAAGAAATAGTACTACTACTTTTGACTATGTTTGGATGCAAGTTAGGGATACTAGTCGATCTAGTAATACCATATCACAACAAAAGGGAGGAAATTCCATTATACTATCACAATGAAGAGTTAACTAGAAGAGGAAACTAATGCTCAGAGGGAGAGAATCTCAGTAAATTCTTCAAGAATTTTGATGATACAGACCTTCCCATCATATTCCTTCCTTGACAGGACCTCAGGTGCAATATATGCTGGTGTTCCAACTGCTGATTTGGGTTGTGAGTGCAACAAACCGGACTGCAAGAAAATGCCAGAAACCAACAAAATTTCAAATTATCCACAGAAAAAAATATGAAGTCAATTGAATCACAATTTTTTTTAATTCCAAATGCAAAGATTTGTAACCTTAGAATAACCAAAATCACATATTTTAAGACGTGGTGTTGGACTCCCATCCAAAAGTGTGTTTTCCAGCTTCAAGTCCCTGTGACAGATTTCTTGCATTGAGAGAACAATGAGATAATAATAAGAGGACTCAAAAAGAATAAACAGTTCTAATATCTCACCATTGAATGACAGTAACTAACACTAGATATTAGCTGCTGGAAGAAAAAACGTCCTATAAGTATCTCTCTATAAAATCAATGCCAAAAGAAAATGAGATCAAGGCAAACGAAATATATTTTGCATGTGTTTACACCTCATCTTCATTGAATCTACCAGCACTACAAATTTTTGCAAAGAGCTCTCCACCAGCAACATATTCCATCACAATAGCTAAATGTGTCGGAGTTAGCACGACCTGCAGACAAAAGTATGCTTCAAAACATGGCTCCATGATTTTTATCACAGACATCTCCCACTAAGGAAATTGAAAGTACAAACAATAGTTTCTCATCCTGATTCATAATCTAGTTCCATTTTCTATCTTGTCAGCTCTCATCTATGACCTCGAAGACAGCGCTCTTTTCTATTTAATTGAAGCCGAAAATAGGACACATTCCATTCCCTCTAGAAAAAGTGTAATCTGAGTGCCAAAGTCTTGAACTACCGATTAGCAACCAACTTCGGCCGAATAAAAATGTCTTCCTGTACCACTTATATTAAGCATGAAAAAGCAGTACATGTCGCTACTTTAACATGCTTTACTCAGACCTTGAGGAATGGGACTACTTCTAGATAATAACACACAAATTTTCCCAGGTGTCCCCACCTCTAAAAATGCTGTTATTTCTTCCAAAATCTAACTCCAATTATTAGGACATTCGCTGCTTATATAATGGAAAATATATACTTTATAGGCGTTTATCAGTTTTATAGCTAGACTCTTCATCACTGGAGGCTCGATGCAAGATAAGGAAACTGGAATATGGATTCCTAGGGTCAGAAGGGCACAGAAACTAAGGTCTAGATAATAGGTTTTCTACAATTTGAAAAGCTAAACAGCCACAAAGTTCAAGGAACCAACCAGTTTCAAAAAGATAAATTTGACAAGGTGAATCCATTCATCAAGAAAACTCATGTGTGTGATAGTGTTCATCCTTGAACTCCACTTAATTTAATAGCTGATCTAATAAACGCCACTTAATTTAACAAATCAATAGCTGATCAAAATATGACCGTCAAACTATTAAATTTGACAACATCTTAGGCACACAAAAAGAAGTCCTAGAATTTTGTTACTTGTCAGGATCCTTGTTAATCATCACAACTTTGATTCTTCTCAATATAGCAGATTGATAAAACTTGATGAAGATTTTGACAGATCTGATATGACTAACGTAAGAATCAGGGGGAAACTGCAAAGCCTCGAACATGGTACTCTTTTATGCTACTACTACCATTGTCAAACTAAAAAATGTTAGAAAATAGTAGACATCATTGCAAAGTAGAGAGTTTCTGCAACAAAATTAATCAAGTGCAAGAACATTCAACCATTGATTACTTAGACTATCTGAAAGAAAAAAAGAAAATACCCTTACAACCTCAAATGTTTGACAAATCCAGTTATTAATTTTTCACATCATTTGCTGCAATTAAAACTATGTACAATTAAAACTAGGCACTGCTTTAATAATATTATAACTATTTAGTGCCTCGAGTTAGTCTAAAAATGTCCAACAGTATTTGGAAATGAACTTTGGCTGTAGACAAAATCTGACTCCTTTAGGCATTAAAGCAGTAGACAATAGTCTAGGCACTAAAGATGTTTACCAGTGCTATGTAAAGGTAAACAATATCATTTTAGTTGAATAAAGACTCCAAAACTAAAGAGGCTACATTTTCATGCAATAGTTGAGATGGATAACCAGCATGGATTGCCAAAAATGTTAAGAACCAAATGATACTTGAGTCTTTAATCATCCTCAGAAACACACATCACCAGGAAGGAGATGCAAAATATGTTACACCAGAATTTACCTTTTACCAGATTTGACAGACCATTTTTCCTTCAAAACTTCTTGAAAATCACCATCAACCATGGAAAAACTGGAGTTCACGGTCATTTGCCTGAATAAATTTCATTTGCAAATAGTTAACTGAGATAAAGTTATCACATAAGAATGCCTAGTTACTGCTACCTACTCTATCAGAATGAAAATGCAGTTTAACATCTCACATTATATTACTTGCAATAACTGCTTTGTTGTCTTTGCCTTTTGTAATCTCACAAAGGTTTAACAAATCACGTATCACCATCACAAGAAATCTATTTTCCTGCCACAGTTGATGCAAAAAAATAAAAGTAAGAAAATGGTGAAAAAGAAAAAGAACCACAAAACTGAAAGTTATCCAAACACAAGGTCTCATTCTGAGTAGAAAGAAGCCAGAAATAGTCACTCAGCGAAGAAAGACTAAAAAATAGGAAAAATATACAGCATAAAGCAATACACTTGCTCCCCCATCATTGATCCTAATATAGATCCTATTGCCTAGCACAAGGTATTTAGGTTGTTCCACATCCAATCCTCACCATTCAGCTGTTTACTTAACTTTCTAGCATCTGTTAACAAGATTCATCATACATGTCAACATTTTTTTTTAAAAAAAATTTACATGTCAACTCCTTGAACAAATATAGAAGAAAATCATAATAACTATATCAGTTTCGACAAGGAAAGATTTGAGCCCCATCATTCATTTATAACCCAGGCCAACAAAATTGATGAGAACCATAAGCAGCCACCACAAATTACAAAAGAATGTTACACATAATGGATACGAGCTAACAGAATGCCATTTAGAAGCATAATTGGCAGCCAATTGTATCAGATTCAAAGTAATAAAACAGCTTAGGAGCACTGTTGCATATGGAAACTATCTTTCTCTGTATAGAGTGGCCAACACGGGGATTTGCTATAGATATAACATAAGAATCTCTAGGTTGCCATAGACTTAACCACTTAACAACAACAGAAGAAGAGTAAAACCAAACTATCTTAATAACAACGCAAGAAGAGTAAAACCAAACTATTTTAACAATCAAGGCATGGAAATTAAGATGCCAATTGACTGCATGCAATGAATACCGGCTTTTCAGTGTTGATGTATATATTCGCCCTTACCCTACTCATATCTTTATCAAAGTTCAATAGTTAAATGTTCTTCACTCGAAGAAAGTTTCTATGTAACAGATGCAAAAGAAATTTGCAGCTCAAATAGCAGCCTGACAAATATAGTTAATATCTTAAGATTATAGAAATGCTTTAATATCTCAAGTTTACCAGATGACTGCTTTAATCCTCTATCAAATGACCTGTAAATCTCAACCAATTTCTCAAATGCTGATTTCATCCAAACAATAAACCTCCTAACGTGATCTCCCGGGGCAAGTTTCAACAAATTCAAATGGTCCACGTGGGCCATATCGACTCCAGGAATGTTGCGAAAGGCCTTCACGAGCTTAGCCCCCTCAATACCATACACAACCAGAGGGCTTTCCTGCAGATGTAGTGGCTGTTACACATCTTACCCTTTCCTGGGCGGATACCCTGGCTGTTCTTAGCCTTCTCAGCATCAAGGTAAGCCCCAATTTTCTTGAGAAGACTGATAGCATTAGAGGTTTTCTCCATGGCTGTCCTTAGCCTTCTTAGCATCAAGGCAAGCCCCAATTTTCTTGAGAAGACTGATAGCATTGGAGGTTTTCTCCATGGCCTCAGCAGAATCGGAGATCACACAGGGGATTTGCAGGACAGACTCGATCTGGTGGCTGCGGGCCATGACAAGGGAAGGCACTGCAGAGGCGGCGATGGCAGAAACCACGGCATACCATTTCTTGTTAACTGGGACCTGCGGTGCCAACGGTGCCAGATCTTGGTCGGAGCAAACATGCGGCCGCCGCAGCACATGTTGCCATAGCCACCCTGGCCGGCACGATGAGTGCCACCGCCAGGAACACGAGAGATACGGGAAATAGCGAGACCAGCACCCCAAGACTCGGCGGAGGTCTGGTGGCCGGCGGACCTAGAGACAGCGTAGGGTTGGCGAGCGTTCTTGGAGATGTGCGATGAATGTCTTGCTACCAATGATGTCCCAAGCACGCCAAGTGTTATGGTGTTTTTGTTATAACTCTTGCT
Source organism: Coffea eugenioides (assembly GCF_003713205.1). NCBI lineage: Eukaryota > Viridiplantae > Streptophyta > Magnoliopsida > Gentianales > Rubiaceae > Coffea > Coffea eugenioides. The sequence goes on from NC_040040.1 coordinate 39,475,026, forward strand.
AAAATGACGTCGTTTCTGTGTCTTTTGTTTACCCATCTCTACTCGTTCAATTTTGTTCAATTTTTAGCTTCCCTTGTCGGTGCTCCAAATTTCAGCTTCCCCCGCCTCTACTCCAATTTTGAGCTTCCCACTTCCATTTTAGCTTCAGCCAAAAAATAACGCTTTCAAGTGACTTTTGTACTAACTATTTGGACCTTTCTTTACAAAAACAACGCCTTTTCTAGTATATTAATTTGAGTAATTAAAGTTGTTTATTAAAGTTTTTTGTGTAATTAAAGTTGTTTATTAATTTGAGTTTTTAGCTCATAAGTTGTATTAAAACTTTATTTGTTGCATTAAAACTTTAGAATATGAAAATTTAGTGTTTTTTGATAATGTTGTTTACTAACACAGGTTTTTTTTATCTCTACAAAAAATTAATGTCCAAAAACTAAAAAGCTTATTAAAAATATGTTTATGATTCAAAAAAATCTTTTGATGTAAATATTTTTGGTATTAATTTAATAATTTTAGTAATTATGGACGAATTATGGTTTGACAAGACCTAACAATACTGTTTAGTTGATTAAATAACCAAAATAGTTTGCTAATACATGCGTGACACACTAAATGTTTTTGGTACAAGTACCGATTCATAAACCATAAACAATGTGACTATTGTAATTAATAATAAACTCCAGTCATCCAATTGGTTTACTAGTTAATAATAAACTAGTTGATCAAATAACCAAAATGGTTTACTAATACATGCATGAAACACTAAATCTATTTGATACATGTACTGATTCATAAACCATAAACAATTTGATTATTGTAAATTGTAATACATAACAAATTCCAGTCATGGAATTGTCAAGATTTTTACTTAATTTCATATTAAATTTTATTATTCTCTTCCATTATTTTCAAACTATGTTAATCAGTAATTTCCCATATGTTGTCAAAAGAACTAAATAATGAATTCATGATATTTTTTTAACTTTATAATAAGGTATTAGCTATGTTTGGAATAATTAAAAAATAGGTAAATATTATTTTTTACAATACCTTCCTCATTTTGCTAATGATAAACACAACCTAAAGTGTAAAAACATAGGGTGCCATAATAGAATTAACAAAACCTTTCTTTATCACATACGAGGCTAAATTGCAAAAGATAAGGTATCATGGTAGAGTTAATGAGATCAGTTTGCCAAATAAGGAGCTAAAATATAAAAGTTCGGGTGTCATAACATAATTAATTAATTTTACTTGCAGCATATGGGCCATATAGAAAAAATTAGGGTGGTATATGGGGTTAAAATGTAAAAGTTAGGGTGTCATAGTAGAATTAATAAAACTTATTTACAACACATGGGCTATATTGAAAAAATTAAGGTGGTATATGGGGTCAAAATGTAAAATTTAGGGTGTCATAGTAAAATTAATAAAATTTATTTACAGCACATGGGGCATATTAAAAAAATTAAGGTGGTATATGGCATCAAAATGTAAAAGTTAGGGTGTCATAGTAGAATTAATAAAATTTATTTACAATATATGGGCCATATTGAAAAAATTAGGGTGACATAGTAGAATTAGTGAAAGTGAGATGGGAATAAATGCTTTGAACAGTGACGACTAGTTGTTGTCACTAATTTAGAACTGGCAACCATATTGTGACGATATTTCAAGTTGTCACTGTACAACTAGTTTCAATGACAACATGTTTTCCAGTCGTCACAATGGTGATCTCCCGCCACACTGGATAGGTGCGTGCCATCCATATTGTGACGACTTATTCCGTGTTGTCACTGTTGACAGATGAACCCACGATCAAGTATGACGACATTAAAGGTCATCACTAAAGTTTTCAATTGTGACAACTTTCTCTCTTGTCACAGAGAATGTTGTCACAAAAGGCCAAATTTCTTGTAGTGTTTTTTTATACAAATTCAAAAAGTAGATTAGCACAAGTGGAAGAAGAAAGCATTAACATGTTACTATATCATTAGAATATATACATCTAGTGATGAAAAAACATATTCTATAGTCCTTCTAGCTATGAAGCCAATTTTGATATATTTTGGTTGCGTTTCCATCCAAGATTCCATTGTCTTAACTTCCTCCACATTTTGTCCTTACCTAATTCCTGTTAAGTTTTTGGGATTTTTTTTATTGATTAATGTTTTCTTTTTATTACCATCTCAGTTTTCTTGGTATTGCAAATGGTCTATATGAGTGCATGTGTGTCACTGCTTGTGTTGGAAAGGAGAGAAATGGAATATACACTTTCCTATTCGTTTATTTTCGAGTTATATAAAGGATTGAAGCGGAGTTGAATGTAAGTAGTTGTTTGTTGGATTAGCTTTTGAGTTCACATTCAAAACTTGAACATGGCATGGATGTGCCTCATTAACGGTTTTAAATGATTAAATTGGCTGGAATGAAATTAGTACAAAATTGTAGTACTTCTAAAATTGATGCAGCTAGTTAAATCACTTGGAACGCATCAGATTGCCTGCCAGATGTTTGGAATGATAAATTTGCGGGAATATTTTCTTCGAGTTGCTAAAAAAACAGCTTAATGTCTTGGACATCATGTTGTTCTATGTGCTTCTATAAATGTAGTTTAAACTGAAAATGTGCATTTTCTTTTCCCCAAACGGCTAGAATTTTGGAATAGCATGTGTCCTCATGGACACTTGTTTGTGCTTTGTATACATTTGACATTGTGACATCCAAAATAACCACCATTCTGATAACATGTGGAGAAAAATACAAGTTTAGACCTCATATGATAAAGGTCATGACTCTGAAGAATGAGGTATTTAACTAGAATTTCATCAGCACTTTCTAAGCTTTTGACAATTATGCAATGGAAGAAGCAAGATTGGCGAGTTCCTTGAAATCAAAATCTTGAAATCGGACAACTTAAAGATTGTCAAATGGAGTGCCTATGACCACTTGCCTAATCTTCATCATTTTTTGTAGACATTACTACCTTCATATAATTGAAGTGTAGAGGTGTGGAGATATATATATGAAGAATTAGTCAGAAGACTTAAGGAGGTGGAGAAAATTAGATATGAAACTAAGCATTTGAAGGTCCTTGTCCATCGTCAAAAGGGGATTTCGTATCATCAGAACTTTAAGTTGATCCTTGGAGTGCTATGCATCCTGTTATCATGTTAGTAATTTTGATTTTATAGATTGCACTCTTATCGCTTAGTTTGTTGGAACAAGTGATCTAGATTTTACCATTTAGCCAATGCTTCATTTTTTTAAGGACTATTTCCACAAATTTAAACTACTTGGTCTATCAAATGTTGCTATCCTTATTATCTGCAAAGAATTTCTCTTGCTTAATAGTCGGATGACGTGATCATGTAGTGGTATTTCTTCACACTGTAAATCCTTTAGAGGAGGTTTTCTTGTGAGTTTTTTCCTCATCCATTTCATTTTAAGCTTCTTCGTAAAACCAAAAAAGACTGATGAGAATAAGAAAAATTGCAAAAAAAACAAAAGAAATTTTAAGCGCTATAATCCAGAGGTAGAAAGCGCTTATTCAAGTGGTTTGTTTCATGGGTCAGTAAATGAGAGAATAGAGCGGGTCAGAGAAGTTCATGGTTGTGTTTCAGAAAGGCAGCATATGACTCTGTAGGATCTCTGTCCTTTATTGTTTGAGTATTGGGATCAATAATAGTATATCTTTGAGCTTCCTTGGCTATTGCAGTAAACAATAATCATTTAATACAAAACTTGCTCAAAAAAATAGCGTCAAATAATCAAAAAATCAACACAATATAATGATAGAAAGTTCAACCAAAACCCAAGGTATGAAACTTTAGGTATACATAATGAAATACAAATCCAAAACTTGTTTGTTACCCACACATAAAAATCCAATACAAAAGATAAAGAGTTGGAGAAGAAAGACTTCTTGTCACATGAGTTTTGTCCCTTTCTTCTTTATCTCCATCTTCATCCTAGTCTAGCCAATATACAAGAGTGAATGACACATATTACTACCTAAACTAGACTATACTAACCTAAAACTAAGAAAATATAAGAGCTACATTTTTGTAGTGTGCTCTTGCACTCCCTAAACTTCCTTTGACTCTTGCAACTCGTGTTTATATAGAGAAAGATTGGTCAAAAAGGTGGTTCTAGATCCTCTTATTTACAGCTAAAAAGTTTGCAAATTCCTCTCTCAAAAGAAGTGAAATAATGGAGTTGAATCCCAGTTGCGCAATTTGCAGTTGATAATTTTGACCAGAATCGCTCCATGAATCCAACCACAGATACTTGACTGGATTCAATCTAGCCAAGAATCTAACCAGGGGTTCTTGAAGGGATTCACTTCCCTTGTTTTGTGCAACTTGCTCTACTTTTGCCTCGAATCCCTCCAGGAATTCGGTCAGGGATTCTTGAAGGGATTCAGTCCAATTTTCTTAACTGACAAGTTTTCCAATTTCTTGCTCATGTGAGTCAAGCCACCTTTGAAACTTCCAACTTTGCGAACTGTAGACTTCAACCAACATATTGCAAGCTTGTTTCTTGTCCAATGATCATGTTAGTTTCGAAGTCCTATAGCAAAGGGACAAAATTCTCATTCAACCAGTAAGTTGCATTTAGAATCAATTCTAATCAAAATGGACCATTTTCTTCTTATAACATTGCAAAAGTGACTAAAAGTAACACAATATGTCTCCAAATATAGTATAAAATAGTCACTTATCAAGTCTCCAACACTTGAATCGTTGCTTGTCCTCAATCAATTAACACATAATCAACCACAATGTTTCAAGAGGTGACTGGATTCAATCTGGCCAAGAGTCCGACCAAGGATTCTTGAAGGGATTCACTGCCCTTGTTTTGTGCAACTTGCACTGCTTTTACCTTGAATCCCTCCAGGAATCCTGTCAGGGATTTTAAAAAAAATCACATTTAAGTGCCAAGTAGTATTTAGAATCAATTCTAACCAAAATGGACCATTTTCTTCTTATAACATTGCAAAAATGACTAAAAGTAACATAAAATGTCATCCAAATATTGGACAAAATTGTTACTTAATAGCTATCTCTTTCTTGTAAGGAACATGCAGAAGCAATAACGAGAAGGTTTCCATATCTTCGAAAATTGATATGCATCTTTTCAAAAGTAGGAAATGATTCCATGAATTGCAATAATATTCGAAGATTGGAAGAGTTAAACAAGTTGGAGGCACTTAGGATTTTGTACCGTGGTAAGAGTCTTAATGTTAGTGAATTTGATTTCCCCTCGAGTCTTAAGTAGTTGTCTCTATCAAATTTCTTCTTGCAGGGGGATCATATTTCTACAATTGGAAGTCTAGTGAATCTTGTGATTCCCAAATTATCTTCAGTAGTTCTTGAGGATCGAAACTAGGAGATGATTGAATGTAAGTTCCTCCATCTCAAATTTTTGAAATTAGAGTGTAAACATTGTGGAATGGAATCTCTCCAGTGATCACTTGCCTAGTCTTCACCAACTAGTCTAGCAAAAATGTGAAAATTTCAAGGAGGTTCCTATATATTTCGTGGATATTGAGACCTTATAGATGATTGAAATGCAGCAATGCAGAGAATCTGTTGAAATGTCACTTAGGAGACTTAAGGAGGAACTAGACCGATATGGAGCTAACAATTTGAAGGTCCTTATCAATCATTAAGTAGGGGTTCTAGATCGTTGTCCTATACATCCCATTAACAAGCAAGTAAACGTTTATTTTGATCATTATGTTTCGGTATTTTCACTTACTGGAGGGGTTTGAATGATCCTTTGATGCAAACCCGAATCCCCAAGCTCCCGCTCTTGAAGAAACGAATTGCACAGTTAGTGGAAGGATCTATCTTGATTAGGTTATGGAACAAAGTTGATGGAAAATTCTCGACCCCTTTAACCCCTGAGATGTGAATCTTGAATTTAATCTGGATCCACAACCTAACGAAATAGCAAATCAAGAGTTGTTGGTAGAATGACGCCACAATTCAACGTGATTTTCAATGGATAAGCCAAAACTTGAACAAAGGAGACACGACTCACTTTGTATCAAGAGAAATTCCCAAGGAACAAGAAAGAGAAAGAACTCTCACAATTTTATTCATAATCACCCTTGGCTTAAAAAGTTGTACAAGGTTGGCTAGTTATAGTCTTACATGACTCAAAATTCTAAACAAATTTGGAAACAATTAACTACTTTCCTAAAACCCTAATTTGGCTCATTTTTGGTCACATGACCTAGCCGTTATTCTTTCTAGCTAACGACTTAACTTAGACTCCAAACTTACTCTAATTAACAACTAACACTGCTGGAAACTCAATTAAATAAATGATAACAAGAAATAATCATGACACGGATTCGGATCTGCAATGATTCTTGAGCCCGATTGCACCTTCAACCATCATTAGAATGTGAAGACTTGTAAAACAAATTTTCTTGGACTTGAAGGGGATCCGGATCTTCATGTTCATATCATTTGTCTCCTCTTGAAAAATGATTTGTCCTCAAATTGAGTACTTGCTTACAAAGGAGTAACTCGGGGAATGTCTTGATAAATGCAATGCAAGAAGCATGTCGCCAACTCAATTTGATCATGAACATGAACCATTGTACATGCTCCATTTGCCAAAGATCAGCTTGAATATCGCTATCACTCCCTTCCCTATGAAAATGATTTGGCCGCGAGTCGATGTCTAGGTCAAAGACAAGGAACAAGGTATAAGTAGGAGTGAAAGAATTATAGTACTAAACTCCCCTAATTTATAACAAGTAGGAAAGACTTGGATGCCATGCGTCATTCGAAGACTCTTATCACAACCCCAAAACTTACTAGACTCACTAGAATTACTAAATGAACATGCATCACAACTACTAACACAATAATCACACGACTTAAACGACTCATAAGAACTCAAAACTACACTAGGACTATTAACACAATGCAAACCAATAGAACAAACACAAAAATCAGATTTTAAAGAAGTAATTTCAGCTTCAAAAGCATTCAAAAGGTAACTCTGTTCCAATGTAAGAGACTGGCCTACTAAGGCAGAGCACTTTGCCATAGATTAACGGTAGAAATTTGTAACTCCTCAAAAGATCATCAATCCATCAAAAGGTTTGGAAATGATGCATGTCCAAACCATCTTTACTTCACCTTGTTTAACTTGTATAAGACAATAAACACTAAACAAAGCAAAGTTAAGATTGTCAGAAGACAAAAAAGCGTTCTCACTATGAGGACCCGAATTTTTTTTAGTTTACTTATTTTTATTTACCTTACTGGCTTATTTAATTATTTATTTGCTCAAATTAAGTTATTTTATCCATTTTAATTACAATTACATTGTACATTATCCCAAATTATATTTTAGCACATTTGTTTTAAAATTTAAATTTTCTACGGCTCAACTAGTGAGAATTAGTGAATACATGTTTTTTTGAGGTAAAATTCGGTCCGAGAGTGCAGTGATCTTGGAGAATTAAGGATGATCAATAGTAGACTAAGAAAAGTTAATTGAGGAATTAAAGGTGAGTGAGTTGAATTAAACTGAATTAGGAGCACTAATGGCCCACTATTCATTAGTTGACTTTTTGCACCAAAAGAACCTTTATGTCATGTCTTCCTTTCACTCCATCACTTCACCAACAACCCACACAAACCCTCTCTTTCCTCTCCCTTCTTGGCCGGCCACTCTTCCTCATTTCCTCACCAAAATTTCAGCTAGCATTCCTTCCACTTTTGCTCCAAAAACACACTCCAATCTTGCTCACTTCCTTGGCATATCACTCGAGCTTGAAGGGAGACTTGAAGGAGGAAGGAACCTTGGTGGTTTAGAGCTTAAACACTAGTGGTTTGGTCTTCATCTCTTAGAAGTAAAGTAACACTCCAAAGCTCTCATTTTTCCTCCTAACTTATGGTTAGTTTAGTTAGTTTTAACTAGTTAAACATTGGGTTGTTGATGGGTTCTAAGAACCTTGACACTTGGTAGATGCCTTGAGGTAGCTTTTAGGTAGTGGCCTTGAGGAATTGCTTGTTTGGTTGCTGTTTTTGTGAATGAAATCTTGGTTTTGGTAGTGAGCGTTGAAAAGAAAAGTTGAAGAGAGAAAGGAGCATTCTGTCCGAAATTTCTGCTGATTATTTCCTTCATGCTAATTTCGAATTTTGTGGTTATTTTGGTGCCAAAATGCTTGTTATATGTTGGTGTTTATGTGTGTCAATTATCTCCTTAAAAGCATTTCATTTGGTTGAGTGAAAGTTAGGTTAAAGTAAGGAAGAAAATCTGGAAAATTGCTGACCAGGTTGCCAAACCAGTGTGTACGTTTCAGCCCATAACTTGTCGTCTAGGAGTCAAAAATCAAGTGCCGTTTGTGGCATATGAAACTATACTCCGAGGGCTTTCCAATGGTATAAAATGCACCTTCTAGTTAATTTTCTATGAGCCGTAGTGAACCGGAAAAGTTGACTAATTTTCCTCACAGTGTTCATCCGAGAAACAAGTGTGGCTGCAGTTTGTAGCTCGTTTTCACTTATCTTGAAAAAAGAATTTAAAGACAGTTCCTTCTAGTGATTTTTATCATTTTGAATCTAATTTTCAACGCCACAAATCACGCTAAATTTTGAGTTGTGTAGCTTTAGTTATGACCAGATTTTGAAACTGTGTCAAAAACTGGAAATTTCGTGAAACAGGTTCCAAAAATCAGCTTTCCTAAAACTGTTGTATATTGGTGTAGAAAGGTCCAAATTGAGTCCTGTTTGTTGCATTTGAAACTAGACTTAGAGTTCTTTCAATGGTATAAATGTCAAGGACTGATTCTATTTTTATGAATTTTTCCAATTTTCCAAAGTTTACTGAAATTGCAAGCCTGTTTTGCTCTGTTCTGTCTGGAACAGTGAATTTGAGCTCAAATTTGAATGATTTTGGATTTAAATCTGGGAAAATTTTCTTCTAGAGAGTTTTAGTACATTGAATCTAGTTTCCAATGGTATAAAGTTTCCAATTTTTGGACTTACAGAACTCGAGTTATGATTTTTCAAAGTGGTATCGCAAAAAGTTGGAATTTTCTGGTTTCAAACAAAATGCTCATTTAAGAACTTTTAACTTTCCTTTGAGATTATTAGTTCGTTTTAAGTTTGATTTCATGGTTGGAAACAAGGTCTCTTTGAACATTAGACCTTCATTTTGAATCTTGGTTTCCAAAGGATTAAACCTCTCTTGATGCGTTTCTTGGTTGCCTAACTTTCCTTGTTAATTGCACCTCATTTCATACTTGAGAAATGGATTTCAACCCCTAATCGGAATAAATTTTGGTAATTAAAAGAAATCTCTCAAGATTTGGTGAAGGAAATCAAAGGAAAAATGAACTTAGCTTGCTTGGTTTTGCTCCTCTTGAGGTTCGGCCAGCTTCAAGGGAAGAATGAAGAGGTTTTGTGCTCCCTATGGTTCGGTCAAGAGATAAGAAAAGAATGAAGTGTTGTGGTCAAATTTGCTTCTAAGACAAAGATTAAACTAGTCTTGGTCAAAGGTCCAATATCCAACCTTTCTACCTTGCTTTTGTTTTTTCCTTCTTCTCTCTTGTTTTTTTTTTCCTCAAAACAGCCGGCCACTAGAAGGAAAATATGAAGATGATTTGGTCAATTGTTGGTTTTAGTAAAGTTAAGTAAGACTTGGTCAAGTCCAACTTCCAACGGGTTCGCGACACTTGGCTTTTCTAGAGTTTTCTCTTATTTCTTTTGGTAAAAAATTATGGCTAATTCAAGAGATATTTTAGAATTAATCAACTGAAGCAAAGTGAGGAGATTAAGGTAATAAAGTCGTGTGCAAGTGGTGCACTCAATCGGTAACAAACGGTACACATCGGTTCAACCCGATTTTCCTTATTTCGCACATACTAGAGTTTTTACTTACCATTCACTAACTTATTATTATTGCTTCTAATCACAATTGTAATCAGAATTGTACTTGACTGGAATTTGGAAACTTAGATCAATTGATTCTTGGATTCACTTTTGGAAAGTAAGATGTTATTTTAAAGAGCTTTCCTAAGTGTGTCAGGCGGCTTAACAAACCAAATTGGATAAGAATTTATGTGACCAGATTTTGGCAACAATCCAAATCAAATTAGGTTTCCAATTTTGTGAGCTACTTCTTAGTTCCAACTCAAAGGCTATTTTTTCATTCGTTTGAAGTTTTTTTTTTCACGGATCACAACTGATTTTGTTATTCTCTGCCTTTTTTTCAAATCAAGAATTCAAGAATTAAACAGCTCGAATGCTCAAGTTGAACATTGAAAACTAGGGTTTCTACTATTTCAAGATTTGGAAACCTTTGTATCAAGATCTTCAAGAACCCAACTATGCAATCCAAGAATTTCAAGAAAATGCCAAACTAACTACAAGATTCAAAAACAACAACAGACAAACACAAGGTATGCCAAAAAATAAAAATTTCGGATGAATAGTGTTGCTACAGTATGATGAACAGTATCACTACAGTACATGAACAATACTGTGAATAGTATATGAACAGTATGCTTTTGTTCTCAATTAAAACACAAACAAAGATTACTCAACAAGAAACAAGAATTGAACAAACGATAACAAAGGCGATCACACAAAATTCAAACCCTAGAACGATGAACAGAATTTTTTTTTTTGAATTGGTAGGGTTTGGTAGAAGAACAAAGAGAAAAATAAGAAAAGAAAAGGATATTAACCTGGATCAAGAGTCGAAACTTTGATATCAATTGATGCGAACTCAATCCAGCAAAAACCTATCTTGAAGAATCGATTTGATCAGGTAGCGGAAAATCTATCTTGATCAGGTTATGGATCGAAGTTGATGGAAAAACCTTGACCCCTCTAACCCTCGAAGTGTGAACCTTGAATTTAATCTCGACCCACAACCTAACAAATTAGTGAACCAAGAGTTGTTGGTAGAATGACACCACAATTCAATGTAATTTTGAATTGATAAGCCAAAACTTGAACAAAGGAGGCACGACTCACTTTGTATCAAGGAACGTTCCCAAGGAATAAGAAAGAGAAAGAATTCTCACAATTTTATTTATAATCACCCCTCCCTTGAAAAGTTGCATAAGGTTGGCTATTTATAGCCTTACATGACTCAAAATCCTAAACAAAATTGAAAATAATTAAGTACTTTCCTAAAACCCTAATTCGGCTCAAATTTGGTCACATGATCTAGCCGTCATTCTTTCTAACTAATGACTTAACTTCGACTCCAAGCTTAGTCTAATTAACAACTAACATTGCTGGAAACTCAATTAAATAAACGATAACAAGAAATAATCTTGACACGGGTTCGAATTTTCAATAATTCCTAAGTTCGATTGCACCATCAACCATTATTAGAATGTGAAGACTTGTAAAATGAATTTCCTTGGACTTGAAGGGGATCCGGATCTTCATGTTCTCATCATCCTTTCTTTATCCATTTACTAAGTGCACCATCAATTTATCATCATTGAGAAGAATTCTGAAATCACTCACATATGATGACTATTTAAAATAACTTGATTTGTGTCACTCTTAGAGCTGTAAATATTTCTCCAGGACTACTTTCAAAAACACTTTTTTCTGCTTGATATCTTACTTGTTGCTTTTCTTTTTCATTGTTTGAGTCACAGTCTCTTTCATATGATATTGTAGTTACCTAGTGGTTTCCCAATAGATACACAAAATATTTCAAATATGTTGTTTGCTGTTGTCAGATTGCTTTCCTTGGACGCTTGTGGATAAACAAAAAAACTCTTCATTTAAGACTAGAAAAGTTTGGAGGGAAAAAAATTGTTTAAGCAGTGAATTTTGGCAAATATGAACCTAATATTTCAAGGACTTGAAAACACTGATGACGTGAAAAAGTCATTCTACTTTAAGGGCAGAATAGAGGGGGCAAAAATAGTGCAGGTATATTTTGCAGCTCCACAAATAAATAGCGGATCTACTAACTTTCCAAAGTAGTATTTATCATCGACGTATTTTTCTTGATCTTCTTTTCAGCCTCCTTCCTGTAACAGATGGGACGTGGAAGTTGCAGTCCATTTATTAAAGTTCTAAGAGCAAGAAAAAAGAGATGCCACAAGTCTAGCTCCTGAGATGCTCACATATTCAAAGCATCTGTTACCTTGAAGGATCTAGTGATTTTTTCTCTACAGGGCCAAATGTACATATCTCTTCCGGAGATCATTTAAATCAATGGTTTTACCCCTTAAACGTTACAAGTTTGTTGTTGCAATTGCAATGATAATATACAGTTCCACTATGAACCTACTATTGCTACTTTTGTCAAATAGATTAGTGTCATAGTTCTATTTTTCAATTCTGGCTACAAAAGCACCTATACCCGTACTTGGCCAAAAGCCATTTCTGAACCATCAAAGAATTTGCTAACTACAATGAAATAATGGTGTGTTGAAAACCGATTGTTGCAACATATTTACTGGTTTTAAGCTCTATCTAATCCAGGAATGGGCCAAAACTTGCAACATGCAGTTCTAGCAGAGCAAATCCCCAGATTATGATGGATTTAAAAAATCTTTCCGCAAAAGGATTGTTTGTTGTGGCGGCTTCCACCGGAGGGGGTCCTCGCACTTTTGGAATGCGAGCTCTGAGAGTTCACATTTTTCAAATGCAAGGAGGGCAGGCCTTCTGTTCCAAGCAAGAGAATGTATTTCTTCCTCCTTTTTCTGACAATTATCAATTATATCGACTGAATAATTCAAGTTTCTCTTTAACAAAGATTTGTCATCTTCTGTAACAAAAGTCAGCAACCACAAATGAGAAAATGCTGTCCTTTTTGCTGAAATATGAATGAGAACTCAGTAAATTCAGTTATACCTCACATTTGCAAAAAGCGAGGTCGTCAAGCTTGCATTTTGCAAATGCGGAGATTTCTCTTGCTGGAAGCACACATCACAATCTACCCTTTTGAAAAATGATTTTACAATTCATCATAATCTTGGAATTTTCTCAGTTCTAGCATTGGTGATTCTCTTGCACTTGGTTGCCAATTTCTCCCAAGTTTGGGTATTCCACATTTCGGTTTTCCTTGTATTATAAAAATATCCACCTTTCACTTAAATACTTCCTATCTGATCCTGTATCAGATCTTTATTAGCATTGTCCTTCTTGCCAAGTGTTTATGATATGAAGTCAATACTGGCTTCAATGAAAGAATGATCGCATTAGTGTGAACTGGCTAAAATTAGTAACTGTTATCCATTATATTCCTCACCACAATTTGCAAGGGACTAATTTGACTTTGCACCTCCTTGCTTGTACCTATACTCAATGTGAACTCCAATTTTGATACATTTTACCCTAACATTTTAGATCCATCTTATTTGGGTCCAATTGTTAGACTAATGGAAGTAAGGAGCGTGCATACAATATGCGAGCGCAGCAATACTAGTTAAAACACTAGTCCCAATTTGCACTTCCTAACTTGTATCCAATTCTCATTTTAGACCTTAAACTTCAAATTTTGATACATTATATCTTGAACTCTGAGATATATACCATTTGAATTCAATCATTAATACCACAAGAAAAACTGATGGAAGTGAGGAATCTTCATATTCCAATTTTCAGAATCTCGACATTCTTCATCTCTTGCTTTTGTTGGGAAAAAAAAAAGGAACAACCAAAAGTGTGACTGAGTAGACCGTTACCAGCAGTAACACATTGTGGTTCTTCAACTGTACCTTAGATATTTTATTATCTTTCGTTGCCTTTGGAGTTCAACAACCTGTTCATTAGCTCCTTGCATTTTGGAAAATTTATTCGAGTCAACCCATTGGAAAAGCTTGCAATCTACATAATATAGATTGGAACACAAAAAAAAAAAAAGTGCAATGAGCATCACTCCAATGGCAATACGTGGTGCAGATCATCCAAATGTAAAGTACTAATTCCGCATCACTAATTTGATGTTTGGTATATCTGAAGGGGTCTTCTTTCAGACGTAAGATTTGGATTTGTTTATGCTCATAAGGTTCCAGTTGAAATCCTAAATATTCCAATTTTTTGTTATTGGCTCTCCTTTACATTTTTGACCAATTGTGTTTCTTTATATCCCTAAGATCCGATACATGAGAACAATTTATTCGGAAGAAGAGGAAAACTTTCCCTTTTCTACTTCGATCCTATTACTCATGTGCAACTGCTGTACTCACAAATTGTGTGTGGTGCTAAAGATTGGACTCAAATGAGACAAATTTAAGAATTGGTAGCACAGTGTATTTAAAATTGAACTCATGGTGTCCAATTTAGGGGCCCAAAATAGAATTAGTCGTCTCATTAATGTGCAATTGCTACTCTTCCCCGCACTATCGAATGCCTCTTCCTGCACCACTCCTAAGATTTTGAAAACTCTTCTATGTTCCCTAAATAATTGTAAATATGTCACATATATCCTTGTAGAAATTAGATATTGCCCTTGCATGATTTTAAAAATTCTTTCATATCCATTTAAAATTCTAAATGTTTTCATTTATATCCTTGTGAATATTTTACTTTTAGTCCCCCAAATATTTTTACAAAAGGGGATAATATCAAAAGCCTCCCTTGAGATTTCTCCTAATATCACTTAGCAACCCTTAGGTGTTAAAAATATTACTTACATCCCTTAGTCATTGTAAAAAGACTATACTTGATACACAATTCACGTATCAAATAAATAGAGCTCAAAAAATTCAAAAAGAAAAAACAAAAGTCACTTTCTTCTCTTACCCTTTTTCCAATATTTTTTCTTATTCATTTTTTGGAAGACTATATAATGTTTATAGTAAATTGGTTTGAAGCATATAGAATTAAATTGGCACTAGTGTGTTTCTTTACAAATATCTTTTTTATTTTTGAAATTTATATTTTTATGGACTATACCTTTGTCATATGGTGGTACTATTAGAGATTATTTATTACGGAGTGATTTTTCTTGTAGTAAACAAAGTGGTTTAGGAGTATTCTTATTTAGCAAAATGAGAAAAAGTTAGTTTAGGATTTTTTAAAATTTTGTTACACAAATAACAAAAGTTAAGGAGGTAAGTGATTATTTTTAAAATTTTAAGGGTACTAAGTGATATTAAGAAAAAATTCAAGCGAGATTTGTAGTATTATCCCCTGCAAAAATATAGGAATGCCTCTCAAGTATACATCTACATATATCTTGCCATCCATAATCCCGAACTCTAGTTTAGCAGTGTTCCCCCATTCTACACATGTTTCTTGCTTCCATTAGCTTTGCGCTCACGTATCAATAATTGGACTCAAATAACACGAATTTGAGAGGTTAGAGTACAATTTTTCAAAGATTAAAATTAAATTACAAAAAGTGAGAATCGAATATAAGTTAAAGGATGCAAAATAGAATTAGTCTAAACAACAATGATATTTTTAGATTCGTCCAATTCTGTACAAGTCACATAATTAGATCCATGCTTTTGTCATATGATACACCTATTTACTCATCCATGACTTTTATATAAAATAAACAACATAATTAGCAAACATGTATAGTTGGGATTCAAATTTTTTGCTATTGCAGATGTAATCGTAGAGAGCTTTTAATGGTCGAGATTTTTAATTAATGACTGAGATCATGTGAGACCCCGGAATTTTACTTGTCTTTATAGCTCTTATTTGAACTTACTTGCCTTAGATTCCTAGTTATTTTAATGGTTGAATTTGAGTCAAGGGAGTAAATTTTGTTAAGAAAAGTTTCATAATTTCAAATTGTTAGAAAATCTAGAAATTTTCGCAGGAGGCTCTGCGCAGCTTTGGGAAATTGGCTATAACTTCGTATAGGAAAGTCGGAATTGAGTTCCGTTTGTTGCGTTTGAAACTAGACTCATAGGGCTTCCTATGGTATAAAATTCAGAGTTTGATTCGATGTCTATAAATTCTAGGAAATTGGCAAAGTTGACTGAAAATTCTGCCCTGCACAAGTAAACATAGGAATGTTGTAGTAGTTTATGGCTCAATTTGGACCAACTTATGAACTAAATCTCTTTGAGATGTCTTCTAAAAATTATTAGTATTTGAAGTCTAGTTTTTAACAAACCAATTTGTATGAATATTTCATATTCATAACTCCAGTTATGATTTTTCTAAATGAAGGGCATAAGTTAGGGTATTTGTGCAAACTAGGGTTTTGGTGTGGTTTTTTTTTTGTGCATTTTTGTAGTGTGATTGTGAGGACTTGTAAAATCCCTTATATTTTCTTAAAAATTCCCTTTTATTTGGAATCCATTATTTTATAATAGGTTACTACTCATTTACCCCCTCAATAATTGCAATTAAACATAGAATCAAGGGTTTTTCCTTTCGTTTTCTTGTTATCATAAATTAGGGTTTTCCGTCTTTTGGTAGAGTGAATAATCGGTGTGGAGTGTGTACTCAATTTGGTGATTAAGAGTGAGTTTTAGATAAGAGAAAGTGTGTGATTAGAAGTAATAATAATAAGTTAGTGAATCATAAGTTAAAACCCTAGTATGCGCGATTTAAGGAAAATTGGTTTGAACCGACAGGTGCCGTTCGCTACTGATTGAGTGCACCATTTGAACACTACTTTATTACTTTAATCTTCTTACTTTTATTTCAGCAAAATTAGCCCTAAATATCTCCTCCAAACAGCCGAAATTATTGACTAAT
Source organism: Coffea eugenioides (assembly GCF_003713205.1). NCBI lineage: Eukaryota > Viridiplantae > Streptophyta > Magnoliopsida > Gentianales > Rubiaceae > Coffea > Coffea eugenioides. The sequence goes on from NC_040040.1 coordinate 39,491,702, forward strand.
AAAAGAGAGGAAAAGAAAAAAAAATGAGATGGAATCTTATGGCGACACTTGGCAGAAATCAAAATCAACTTTGACTAAACCAATTTTCCTTCTTTTTACCTTTCTCTTGGCTTCCATTCTGCTCCATTTTCTTCTTGTGGCCGAGCTTCAAGAGAGAAAAACAAACAAGAGAGAAACCAGCAACTTCCATCTTCAATCAAGCTTGTTTGAGCGGAGTCGACGAAACTAAACCGATTAACCTTTCCCTTTTAGTGCTTGGAAGACTTGGGGTGCTGAAAATTTGGAGAGAAAGTGGTTTGTTTCTCACTTACAAGGGGTTTTGGGAAGGTATCATGCTTGAATTTGCTTTACTCTTGTTAATTTTGCTAAAGTTGGGGATAGAAGTTCTTAATCTGGAATTTTGATGGTTAATGATTCAGTTTTGGATGATATAATGGAAGGGTTAGCTAGGGTTTGCATTTTTAGCTTTGATTATGATTGTCTACCTAGTAATTAATGGTATCGAGCTAGTAATTGATGGTTTTGATGATATAGAACTTGATAGTATTGAGCTAGAATATAAATTATTAGAGTAGAAGTGAATTTCCAACTTTGATGATGAATCTGGCCTGTTTCTGACCTACATATTTGCCCATGATAGAGGTTGAATCAGGTCTTGCTCAAAACATGAAAGTTGTAGGGAATGGATTAACAATCTGCCTGTAAATGTTTAGCTCAATCGGAGCACTGTAGCATGTGAAATGAGTAAAATACCCCTGACTGCCAAAAACCCTATTTCACAGGCAGCTTTCTGATTTCTCTGAGATTCCACATTTTTATCTTGAAAATGCACGAACTGGGTGTTGATGTCTTCATAGTAAATGTAACTCTCTATCTTAGTTTCGAAACACCATAAAATTTACCCCAATCCAATAAGCATAGCTTTAGCTGTGACCAAAACGCCAGAAGATGTCAAACCTGTTACTTAGCCATTCGTCTTTAAAATTGGTTTCCAGCTTTGATTTTGATGGTTGTATTGCTAGAATTTCCTTGTGTTTGGATAAAATTGAGCCTAGTTGAAAGGCTATTGTTGTTAAGATTGCTTATGTGTGAATTTGGGCTGAGTTGAGAAAAATAATGAAGTCATAAATAGCTGGAAAATAGCTAAATACAAAGGGCATGCTGCCCAAATTTTCACTCGAGGGTTAGGCGTGTGTACTCGCGACTTGAGCGAAGATTTGAGATCGAATTGAATTTGGATTGTCTATGGTATTCGAGTTTTCTTTCGTGAAGGTATATAAGCTGAAATTTGGCCGAAACTCGTACCCTTGAAAAAAAATGAAAGTAGTGACCATTCGGAATATGTTTTTTGTGACAGCCCCACCTCCCCCTAAGGCGAACCAGAGGGTTCGGCGGGCCGCCTGCCCAGCTCTCGTCGAGACTCACTCACTCCCTATAGTCCTCAAACAAATTACAATATAAATCTCAAATATTACATCAAATTCTCCAATAATTACATATCATAAGCGAAGCGGAAACAATTCCCAACTATACATAAAATGATTCCAAATCCAAACTGTACAAGATATATGCCATCCAGTCACGTGAATAAGTACTACAAGCCTTCCTTCGCCATGAGCCCTGTGGAGGGGAATAAAATATTTTTGGGGTGAGATAGAAACTCAGTGAGTAACCAATAAAAGCAGTCATCAAATCAATTTCTCAATAGTTCATTTCAATGATGTCATGAATCAGTGATCAAATATACGTTTATTGCTCTGGTGAGCCAGTGAAATCATTGCACTTAAACACCCAACGCTCAAATAGATCACTTAACGTTAAACAATAGGGGGGAGCAACGTTGGTGCTCCAGATCATGTCATGAACAATGAACAGGGTGGAGACGTTGGTGTTCAGCACAAGACTCCCCAAGAACTCATTAAAGCCAAATCATATCATGAACTCACATGCAAGCACGCATGATATGCAATCGAGTAAATAATGCAAGAAACATTTCAAAAGTACTTAGGAAATAGTTGAGGGTCACTCACCTCCACGGCTCAAAAACCATCCATCATAAACCATTACCTTGCCCGAGTCCAAGCCCTAAATCACAAACTCAAAGCAATCATGCATTCTCAAAGTTCGGACAGCATTTCCCCATAAATGCTTCATTTCCAACCTACAATATATCACCATTCACACATACGGTTAATAAGCAATAAAATGCATCCAATTAGGCCACAATATCCCTCAATCAAAGCTAATTAGAAGCTTAAAAGCCACCATTAGAAAAACCCCCAATTAAACTCTAGAAACCGGAATTCATTCCCTCAAGCGTAACTTTTCCGCGACGATCGCAGTTAACATATAAAAGTTCCGTTTAACACCTTTCGGTACAATATCCATAACTGAAGCTACCCTTATCGGATTAGAATGAAATTTATACCATTTCGAAGCTAAGACAAGTATCTACAACTTTCATGAAGACCACTCAGTCCAGTTCTCACCCTAACTAGGTCACATTTACCAAAACAACTCCAGATTTTCCAGTTCGAAACTCACTGTGAAATTCAACTAGCAGTCCTGATTCATTCACTCATATCTCAGCACACACAACTCCAATTCAGGTAATTTGAAAGCCATTTGAAAGCTAAGATACAATGCTATAATTCTTAAGAAGACATCATCAACCAATTCGGTAATATTCCTGGTCAAACTAACCACTTACAGAGGCTGATTTTCATTTCCGGACAGAAACAGGGCAGCAGGGGTATTTTGGTCTTTTCATAGGATACGTTGCTTGGATTGAGCTGAAATTTTTCATGCAACTATAAAACATCATTCTATACAACTGTTATGTTTTATGCTAAGGCTAGTTCGGCCTCTAACTAGGTATAACAGTACCGGGCAGAATTGGGGAAAAATGAAACCCTAATCTGGAATTCATGCATTCAAGTGCTAATCTTCTACAAAACAACATCTAACACAACTAAAAACCACTAATAAGTAATTAATTGAAGTAAAGAGGATGTTCTTGGTAAAATACCTTAAAACCACAAGAAAGGTAGGAGCTTAATCTTTCCCCCTCCAAAACAACTCCACCAACACCTTTAACCTTCCCTAATGATTACTTGTATGGTGTAGTTTGTGATTTGTTTGGTTGGAACTCAAGATTTGAGCAAATTTGGAAGCTAGAAATTGAAGAGCTTTCTTTTCTTTTCTTGTTGAGAGGGCTGGCCAAAGGAACTAAAAATGAAGAAATAAATTGGCCCAAATTAGCTTTAAGAAAGTAAAAATATCTTGGTCAAAAGTCCAAGGATGAATTGAATTGTGACACTTGTCACCTTTTAGCTTAAAGCTTATCCTTTTGTCTCTCCATAATTAAACCATCTAAGTCACCTCTAATTATCTCTTAACATCTGATAAATTAAACCCAATATACAAAACTTAATCTAGTTGGCTGAATTTATCGAACTTACCGCACTAGTGGGTCCCACATCCGGTATACACTTCAAATTTAACGTGAACTAACTTGAAGAAATTAATATATTGAAGAAAGGCATAAAATTATAGACAAGGAAACAAAATAATGTCTCAAAAATATATAAAAATTTTTGGGTTCTCACACTCATCCTTTCGGGGCGTCACATTTTTCTCGTCTTTTAGACTCAAATGCGAGTTATAAAGTTTTAGTTGCTTTTTTAGCAATACCAAAAGAGTGAGCATGAATTTTCTAGAGTTTGATAAGTAACATGAATGTTACCCAAATGAGTTTCAGTTACTTGATTTTCTTTAGGCGAAACTCTTAAGTTTCGAACCCTAGTTGATTTCAAGCTCTTAAATGATATTGTATCGTAGATTTGGACTCCAACCAAGGAGTTACACCTGAACGTGATTTTTGACAAGCACTAAATCTTTAGTGAGTGCTTCCAAATACCTGATTGAACTTGACACTTGTTTTCAATATTTGACCAATGTGATCGAATGAAATGTGATTGGTATGGTCGGGCAAGGGTATACTTTATCGCACTTGCCCTAATGTGATATGTACTCGTTTATTGTTGCTATTAACTTGATATACTTGTACTTAGCTTGTAAGTGCTGAGCGGCAACATGCACCGCACTCAATCCGAGTGGGAGGTGCCTCTCATTACCATCTCCGTACTTTTCTTTTGACTAAGTCGATTGGTCATCGACTATAGTGACTACTTGGGAACCCAAACCCCACTGGCTAGTTAATTGAGTCAAGCCGGCAAGGGTTTGGTCGATTAAATAATGAATCATGGGTATCTAGTGTTGTCGAGTGGAGTGTTATCTCCTCGACTAATCGATATGCTCGAACATTACCATCAGTGTTTAGTTGGTGTTCGGCCCGGTAAGGGGGTTGAATGGTGGACGGATTGGTGTTAAGCGAAGCACTACTGGATTGGTTACTTTACTTAAAGGTTGATGAAGTGTCAACTAATACTTGATCAAGCTCTAGTGAAGCAACGGGAAATTGGTTCCTGAGAGCCATCTGTATCCTTATATTTTGATTGTTATTCGTAGTGATCTTGTTTCTTTAGAAAAGAATTTTACACTCGCTCATTTTGAGATTTCCTACTTGAAGTGTTATTGCTCACTTTTATGGACTTGTTATGCTCGCTACTTGGCTACTTTGATACTTGCACTTTTAAATAATGGTCAAGTTGCTATTTGGAACCTCACTGGATTTTTAGCTCATTCTATTAGTTTTGTTTTCCTTACAGGGGGTACGAGCGAGGCGTGAGACTGGTACAGGATAGCATAATCTAGTTTTTGGAACTTTTGCGATTGTATTCGCACTAGTCGCTCAATTAAGGTTGAATGTCTTGAGAACTTAAATCTTGTGATATATTTGGGATTTTATGGATGTTTGAGATAGAAATGAATGTATTTGTACGTTCCAAACTTGAAAACTGTTATTTCTTTTATTTCTGAGGTTGCACCCTATTTTCTCGATGTGAGTGAGTGAGTCTTGACGAGAGCTCGACAGGCGGTCCGCTAAACCCTGGGGTAAGCCCTAAGGAAAGGTGGGGTCGTCACAGATGGTATCAGAGCTCTTATCGAGCTCGTGTAGGGAGAGGGTTCTCGGACTGTGGATCGAGCTCGTGTAGGGAGAGGGTTCTCGGACTGTGGAGATTGGCTTGTTAAGTGTAGAACAAATGTCTATTGTTGAGGATCTTAGATATGTATGTTGGATAGGAATCTCAAAAGTGGCTGATTTCCTCTTGAGCCTAGCTAACTCGAGTGGTGAATTATCCTATTTTCGGATTCCTGTACCCGAATACCAAAGAGTGATGCCTTTATGATAAGTCGATATCCCGAGTAATATTAGAATAAGCTTGGATGGTGAAAACCAAGGCACGAGGGATGCGAATAGACTGGAGTTGGGATATATTGAAAATAATAGTGAGACTTGGGACCCTTAGTATTCACGTGTACGTACTTAGTTGTGCTTCTTCAAGTTTTGATTAAGTGTAGTGCTTGAGCAATACGTAGGGTTAATGTCCCATAGGATATGTGAATTGTTATGATATGTACATAACGAAAGTATCTTTAATGTGTTCTATTATTTTTTATTTTATGATTTGAAATTGCTTTATCAAACTTTATAGCTATTTTATTTTGCTTATACTTATATAGGCTATTGTTCAAAAGAAGTATGGAGGGTAGGCGGAGTCAAGGACGTGGAACTACCTGAGGACACGGTTCTAGCCGTGGCTGTAGGGCTAGACAGGCACAAGAACTAGTACGGGAACCGAGAGAGGAGAGAGATGGAACGGTTGAACCACAACCTCGACCCCGAGCTGAAGGGGGGCCAAGTAGCAACGACAATTTAACAAATGACCAATATACTTGTTCGACTGGTAGAGCAGCAGGGTCAAACCCCTGTTAATCAACCTAGGAACCCTAAAATGGGGCAAGATAGGGCTCTAGAGAGATTCCAAAAGTTTTCTCCTCCTAAGTTTCTTGGAGGACTGGACCCTGAGACAGCTGAGAGGTGGTTAGAGATGATGATCAATATTTTCACTGTCTTAAACTATACGGAGGATAGGCAGGTGAATTTTGATGTATTTCAGTTTGAGGGACCAGCGAGAGCCTGGTGGAATGTAATTAGAGCTAAATGGGAAAGAGAGGGGACCGCATGGACCTGGTTGAATTTCGTGCGGGAGTTTAACGAGAAATATCTTCCACTGATAGTCCAGGAGAAGAGGGAGGATGATTTTATTAAACTCCATCAGGGAACCCTAAGTGTATCTGATTGAGACTCAGTTCACTAAACTATCCAAGTTTGCTCCCGAATTAATAGCTACGGAGCAAAGGAGAGTAAGGGGGTTTGTACAGGGGCTCAATGTGAAAATACAGGAGGCCTTGGCGATGGCACAACTTAATACTTTTATGGAGGTTTTGAAGAAAGCCCAGAGAATCGAAATTGCCAGGGCACAAGTAAGGGATTTTCATGCAAAATGGAGAGGTGCGCCTGGTAGAAGTCAAGGGCAGGAACAAGGTGATCTAAGTATGCCACCCTCTAAGGTGGGTCGAGGAGATAGTGGTGAGCAAATTTCGGGGATACCTAAGGAAGTTACTGCAAGAGGAGCCCCAGGTGGAAGGGGACAAGCAAGAGGTGCCTCGCAGGGAGGTCAGACCTCTGCCCCTCGAGTAACTTGTGGGTACTGTGAGAAATCTAACCATACCGAGGACAATTGCTAGAGAAAAGCTCGAAAGTGCTTAAGGTGTGAAAGTACTGAGCATCAGATCGCCAATTGCCCCCTGATTAGTGATGCTCAGTCGGCTGGCAAATTAAACCCTAAACAACCAAATATAGGAGGGGATAAACCCAGGGTGCTAGTCAGAGTGTATGCCTTAGACCACCAAGGTACGATTCATGTTTTCCATTATCTGGCTAAAAGTTTGGTTAATGGTGAGACCTAAGAGCTAGAGAAGGACATGCAAGAAAAATATCTTAAGCTATTTACGAATAAATGTATGAATTTCGAGGATGAAATTCTTTTAAGGGGGAGAGAGTGTGAGACCCCGAAATTTTACTTGTCTTTATAGCTCTTATTTGAACTTACTTGCCTTAGATTCTTCGTTGTTTTAATGGTTGAATTTGAGCCAAGGGAGTGAATTTTGTTAAGAAAAGTTTCATAATCTCAAGCTGTTAGAAAATCTAGAAATTTTCACAGGAGGCTCTACGCAGATTTGGGAAATTGGCTATTACTTCGTATAGGAAAGTCGGAATTGAGTTCCGTTTGTTGCGTTTGAAACTAAACTCATAGGGCTTCCTATGATGTAAAATTTAGAGTTTGATTCAATGTCTATAAATTCTAGAAAATTGGCAAAATTGACTGAAAATTCTGCCCTGCACAAGTAAACATAGGAATGTTGTAGTAGCTTATAACTCAATTTGGACCAACTTATGAACTAAATATCTTTGAGGTGTCTTCTAAAAATTATTAGTATTTGAAATCTAGTTTTTAACAAGCCAAATTGTATGAATTTTTCAAAACTCAAGTTATGATTTTTCTAAAGGAAGGGCATAAGTTAGGATTTTTGTGCATACTAGGGTTTTGGTGTGTTTTTTTTTTGTGCATTTTGGTAGTGTGATTGTGAGGACTTGAAAAATCTCTCATATTCTCTTAAAAATTTTCTTTTATTTGGAATCCATTATTTTACAATAGCTTTACTACTCATTCACCCCCTCAATAATTGCAATTAAACATAGAATCAAGGGTTTTTCCTTTCGTTTTCTTGTTATCATAAATTAGGGTTTTGCGTCTTTTGGTAGAGTGAATAATCGGTGTGGAGTGTGTACTCAATTTGGTGATTAAGAGGAAATTTTAGATAAGAGAAATTGTGTGATTAGAAGTAATAATAATAAGTTAGTGAATCATAAGTTAAAACCCTAGTACGAGCGATTTAAGGAAAATCGGTTTGAACCGATGGGTACCGTTCACTACCGATTGAGTGCATCACTTGAACACTATTTTATTAACTTAATCTTCTTACTTTTATTTCAGCAAAATTAGCCCTAAATATCTCCTCCAAACAGCCGAAATTATTGACTAATAAAAGAGAGGAAAAGAAAAAAAAATGAGATGGAATCTTATGGCGACACTTGGCAGAAATAAAAATCAACTTTGACTAAACCAATTTTCCTTCTTTTTACCTTTCTCTTGGCTTCCATTCTGCTCCATTTTCTTCTTGTGGATGAGCTTTAAGAGAGAAAAACTAACAAGAGAGAAACTAGCAACTTCCACCTTCAATCAAGCTTGTTTGAGCGGAATCGACGAAACTAAACCGATTAACCTTTCCCTTTTGGTGCTTGAAAGACTTGGGGTGCTGAAAATTTGGAGAGAAAGTGATTTGTTTCTCACTTACAAGGGGCTTTGGGGAGGTATCATGCTTGAATTTGCTTTACTCTTGTTAATTTTGCTAAAGTTGGGGATAGAAGTTCTTAATCTGGAATTTTGATGGTTAATGATTCAGTTTTGGATGATATAATGGAAGGGTTAGCTAGGGTTTACATTTTTAGCCTTGATTATGGTTGTCTACCTAGTAATTAATTGTATTGAGTTAGTAATTGATGGTTTTGATGATATAGGACTTGATAGTATTGAGTTAGAATATAAATTATTAGAGTGGAAGTGAATTTCCAGCTTTGATGATGAATCTGGCCTGTTTCTGACCTGCATATTTGTCCATGATAAAGGCTGAATCAGGTCTTGTTCAAAACATCAAAGTTGTAGGGAATGGAGTTACCAATATTCCTGTAAAATGTCAGCTCAATTGGAGCACTGTAACGTGTGAAATGAGTAAAATACCCTGACTGCCAAAATCCTTATTTCACAGGCAGCTTTCTTATTTCTTTGAGAATCCATATTTTTACCTTGAAAATGCATGAACTGGGTGTTGATGTCTTCATAAGAAATATATCTCTCTGTCTTAGTTTCGAAATACCATAAAATTTACCCCAATCCGATAAGCGTAGCTTCATCTGTGACCAAAACGCCAGAAGATGTCAAACCTGTTACTTAGCCATTCGTCTTTAAAATTGGTTTCCAGCTTTGATTTTGATGGTTGCATTGCTAGAATTGCCTTGTGTTTAGATGAAATTGAGCCTAGTTGAAAGGCTATTGTTGTTAAGATTTCTTATGTGTGAATTTGGGCTGAGTTGAGAAAAATAATAAAGCCATAAATGGCTAGAAAATAGCTAAATTCAAAGGACATGCTACCCAAATTTTCACTCGAGAGTTAGGCGTGTGTACTCGCAACTTGAGCGAAGATTTGAGGTCGAATTGAACTTGGATTGTCTATGGTATTCGAGTTTTCTTTCGTGAAGGTATATAAGCTGAAATTTGGTCGAAACTCGTGCCCTTGAAAAAAATGAAAGTAGTAACCACTCGAAATATGTTTTCCTCGTCTTTTAGTCCCAAATGCGAATTCTAAAGTTTTAGTTGCTTCTTTAGCAACACCAAAAGAGCGAGTATGAATTTTCTAAAGTTTGATAAGTAACTTGAATATTACCCAAATGAGTTTCAGTTACTTGATTTTCTTTAAGCGAAACTTTTAAGTTTTGAACCCTAGTTGATGTCAAGCTCTTAAATGATATTGTATCGCAGATTTGGGCTCCAACCAAGGAGTTACACCTGAACGTGATTTTTGACAAGCACTAAATCTTTGGTGAGTGCTTCCAAATACCTAATTAAATTTGACACATGTTTTCAATATTTGACCAATGTGATCGAATGAAATGTGATTAGTATGGTCGGGTAAGGGTGTACTTTATCATACTTGCCCTAATGTGATATGTACTCATTTTTTGTTGCAATTGACTTGATATACTTGTACTTGACTTGTAAGTGTTGAGCAGTAGCATGCACCACACTAAATCCGAGTGGGAGGTGTCTCTCATTCCCGTCTCCATACTTTTCTCTTGACTAAATCGATTGGTCATCGACTATAGTGACTACTTGGGAACTCAAACCCCACTGGCAAGTTAATCGAGTCGAGCCGGCAAGGGTTTGGTCGATTAGATAACGAACCATGGGTATCTAGTATTGTCGAGTGGAGCGTTATCTCCTCGACTAATCGGTATGCTCGTACAGTACCACCAGTGTTTAGTTGGTGTTCGGGCCCGGTAAGGGGGTTGAATGGTGGACGGATTGGTGTTAAGCGAAGCACTACTGGATTGGTTACTTTACTTGAAGGTTGATGGAGTGTCAACTAATACTTGATCAAACTCTGGTGAAGGAACGGGAAATTGGCTCCTAAGAGCCATCTGTATCCTTATATTTTGATTGTTATTCGTAGTGTTCTTGTTTCTTTAGAAAAGAATTTTACACTCGCTCATTTTGAGATTTGCTACTTGAAGTATTATTGCTCACTTTTATGGACTTGTTATGCTTGCTACTTGGCTACTTTCATACGTGCACTTTTAAATAATGGTCAACTTGCTATTTGGAACCTTACTGGGCTTTTAACTCACTGTATTAGTTTTGTTTTCCTTACAGGGGATACGAACGAGGCGTGAGACTGGTACAGGCTAGCATAGTCTAATTCTAAGATTGTACTCGCACTAGTCACTCAATTAAGGTTGAATGTTTTGAGAAGTTAAATCTTGTGATATATTTGGGATTATATGGATGTTTGAGATAGAAATAAATGTATTTGTACGTTCCAAACTTGGAAACTATTATTTCTTTTATTCCTGAGGTTGCACCCTATTTTCTTGACGTGAGTGAGTGAGCTCTGACGAGAGTTGGGCAAGCGGTCCGCTAAACCCTGAGGTAAGCCCTAGGGGGAGGTGGGGTCGTTACAGATCAGCCTGAGCTCAAATAGGTCGATCTTGTTGAGTGTGTCTTTGTATCTCACATCGGGAGTTTAACAAAGAAAACTCCCATTGCGGTAGTTATAAATATAATGGACGTAAGTGAGTTTAATTGTGCTAAGGGCACTAGCCCAAGTGCCATGTGCACCAGTCCAAGAGAGTTTTGGGGGGCCCGCGCCCCAATATGAAAGGAGTTTTGGTTTGACATTAAACTAAAAACGCAAGTCATGGGTCTTTGGGCCATTAAGCATCTAGTGATATTTAGACTCTTTTGTGTTTTCAGTTTTAGGTGCCTTTTGGACCCGAAAATTATTTTCTAGGGTTTTGTACTCCCTCTTTTGTACTCTCTTTCTGTTATTATAAATCTGCTACCCCTTCGCCTGTGGACGTAGGTCAATTGGATTGAACCACGTAAATTTTGTGTTTTCTCTGTTTGATTTATTTGTTTTGTTATTGTCATTATTGATTTGCCAAAAACTCTATTATTCTCGTTTGTCAACTTCCTGGAACTATACCTAACAAATTTGTTATTCTTAATTTTGATGATCACAAAGCACTTTGAAATGTTTATCTAATTCTCTTCAAATATAAATGTTTTTCTTTTTAGAGAATCAGGTACAAAGGTGTCAAGGAAAGAAAATCAATCAAAAGAAGAAGTAAAAACAGGGCACTCATGTCGGACGTCTGAAAGGATGAAGAACATCAAGAAGGAGACTCTGTCGGACGCTCGTGAGGAAGCATGAGACGTCCGGGAGGATCGGACGCACGCTTTGGACGCACATCGATCGCGTTGGACGTCAGAAAAATTTCGCAAAGTTTTGATGACTCTCTGACGACGTTCGGATGCAGAAGCTGTCGGACGATAAAATCCCATCGGACGTCCGAACGACAACTTGGCTGATTTTCGGACGATGGGATCAGACGATGATTAAGCTGACGGACGTCCAACAGCCCCAACGGCTAGCTGACTCTTCATCTGCCTTCTATCCGTTGGAAGCATTAATGAAACCAATTTTTGGTCCCCTTTAAATACAAACGATTCTGAACCAGGGAAAGATTTCAGCACACTTCTTTTACAAGATCTCAAGAGATATTTTAGCTAGAAAATAGTCTTCTAAGTAAGATTTGTTCTCCAAGTAGTGTGAAATTCTTGTAAGCACTTCTCTTGTGTTTGAAATTTTCAATAGTGTAGCTTTGTTGAGGGTTATATGTGTGATAGTAAAACTTCCTACCTTGACTAAGTGAGGCTTGGGGCAAGGAGGAAGTGATCCCTCCATTGTACATTGAGTTGATTATTTTTCATCAAAGAGAAGGTGCTCATCTTTGTGATTGGTCTTCAAGTTTGAGAAAAGCTTGGTAGATAATCGGTTTGATACTCTATCTTATTCCTTTTGTTTAATAAAATTCTCATTGCTTATATACACTCTTATTTCTGATCAACATTGCTCTCTTCTTTAAATTTACTTGGCTGATCACTACTAGAAAAGAAGGTAAATTTTTATTAAAGAAAAAGTGCATAAACTCAATAAAGTATTTTTAATCAACCTAATTCATCCCCCTCTTAGGTTGTTTTTGGGCCTTACAATTGGTATCAGAGCTTGGTCTCCTAGAGATTAAGCTCAAGCGGCTTGGAGTAAAGATGACAACCAATCATGCCATGTTTGTTGAGGGGCAATCTGTCACTAGACCTCCCATGTTTACTGGTTCCAATTATGTTAGTTGGAAAGAATGAATGATTATTTTTTTGCAATCCATTGATATTGAGCTATGGTTTATTGTGAATGAAGGACCGCATGATGCTAACGTTCTTGATGCAGATACAGGTTTGTTTCGGCCAAAAACAAGAGCTGAGTTGAATGCTCAAGATAGAACCAATCTCACATTGAATGCCAAAGCCATGAATGTTCTTTATAGTGCCTTAGACTCAAATGAATCAATTAGAGTAAAAGGATGTAAATCTGCCAAAGAAATGTGGGATAAGCTAAGAGAAATTCATGAGGGTAGTGACAACGTGAGAGAACAGAAAAAGTCTATCTTGGTCACAAAGTATGAATCATTTAAAATAGAACCCCTTGAGAATATTGACAAAATGTATTGCAGGTTCAATGACTTGATCAAAGATCTCGAGGTGTTGGGCAAAGAGTACACCTTGGGAGAGAAAAACAGGAAAATTCTCAATGCGTTGGGCAAAGAATGGGAAAGTAAAGTGACTGCAATAGAGGAGGCTAAGGATTTGAATTCTGTGCCTATTGAATCTCTCATTAACTCACTAACCTCCTATGAGTTGAAGTTGAAAACTAAAGTGCAGGAGGAAGAGGACGCGAGAGCAAAGAGAAACATAGCTCTAAAGGCAGCTCAAGGTGAAGATGATCCAGCTCAGTTGGATGATGAAGACTCGGATGGTGATGACAACGATCTTGCTCTCATCACAAAAAGCTTCAAGAGAATCTTGAATAAAAGGAAGTTTAGAAGGGGAGGACCTAGCAATCAATTCCAGAATCAGTCTTCAAACGCAAGGAACAAAGGAAAACAAGAATTCAACAAGAAACAATTAGACAAATGCTACGAATGTGGACAGCCTGGACACTACGCAAACGAATGCTCCCTAAAGAAAAAGAAAGATGGAAAAGCTGATCGAAAGCCAAGGTTCAACAACTTCCAGATTACATGGAATGAATGTAACTCCGAAGGCGAAGTTGAAGAAGAAGAAGAATCAGCTCAAATGGCCTTCATGGCTATTGGAGATAATGAGGTAACTTCCATACACTCTCAATCTGAAAGTGATGATGAAGATGATGATGATCTTGAATCCTTTGTTGAAAAATTGCATAATGCCTTGAAGGAATCTTATGATAAAAACAAGCAGCTAAAACAGAAAATTGTTTTTCTCATTCAAGAAAATGCAAGACTTTTTCAACAAAATAAACAACTAAAGGCTGACAATGAGTGCCTTGTAAGAGCCGGATTTGATGTTCAAAATGAACTTGATAGAAAGACAAGTGTTTGTGAAATGCTAAAGGAAAGACATGGTGATTTGAATAAAAGGATGGATAATTTGGATGAGACCTTAAAAGCTAGAAAACAAGATTATCTCAAAAAGAACATGTCAACCACCTTTCTTACTGCTCATGAAAGAACATTAGCACACAACAAAAATGCACATGGTTTCACTACATATAGAAGGAGTGGATTGAGATTTATCAAACCATTACATGTTAAAGACTCTTCCATTATGTGTAGTTTTTGTTGTCAAAGAGGGCATTTGAAAGGAGATTGTTATGTGAAAAGAAATCTGAACAAAGGAATGAGATGCATGTGGTTAGTTAGACACAATGCTAACTATTGTGGACCCAAAAGTTAAAGGGTACCAAACACTCTCTCTTTTCAGGGAAAAGGCTCAAACAAGTCTAAATGGTTCATTGACAGTGGCTATTCAAGGCATATGACCGATGATCCTTCGTTGTTCATAAAGTTAATATCAAAATCAAGTAGAAAGGTGACATTTGGTGATGACGTGAAAGCTAAGACAATTGGAATAGGTGATGTTGGTAAGGATGGTGAAACTTTTGTTCATAATGTGCTCTTAGTTGATAACTTAGGTTATAACTTGCTTAGTGTTAGTCAATTATGTGATAAAGACTTGAATGTGTTGTTCAAAAAGCATGAATGCATTGTGCTTGACTCTAAATATAATGTTGTGTTCAAAGGTAAGAGGTTTAACGATATTTATGTTGTTGTTCTTGATAAACTTGATTCATCTAACTTCCAATGTCTTAAAGCTTCGAATGAAGATCTTCGGTTGTGGCATAGGAGACTTTGTCATTTTAACATGGAATTACTAAAGGAAATTTCAAAAAAGGAGTTGGTTAGAGGCTTGCCAAAAATCAGTTTTGAAAAGGACAAAATTTGTGATGCATGTCAAGTTGGGAAGCAAACAAAAATTTTCTTTAAACCAAAGAAGTGTGTATCAACTTTTAAACCTTTGGAACTCTTGCATCTTGATTTATTTGGTCCTACTCAAATTACTAGTTTGGGAGGTAAGAGATATTGTTTTGTGATTGTTGATGATTATTCTAGATATACTTGGGTGATATTCCTTGCTCATAAAGATGATGCCTTCAAGAATTTTACTTCATTGTTTGCTAAAGTGCAAAATCTGCTTGGTTTAAAAATTGTTAGGATTAGAAGTGATAATGGGACGGAATTCAAGTTTTGTGATTTTTCAGAATTTTGTGATCATAATGGCATAACACATGAGTTTTCTATTGCAAGGACTCCACAGCAAAATGGTGTTGTAGAAAGGAAAAATAGGACACTCCAAGAAGCTGCTAGAACTATGTTGAGTGAATGTAGTTTGCCAAAATATCTTTGGGTTGAATCGGTAAATACCGCATGTTATGTGATGAATAGAATCCTCTTGAGACCTATTTTAAATAAAACATCTTATGAACTGATTTTTGATAAGAAACCTACGGTTGGATATTTCAAAGTTTTTGGTTGTAAATGTTTTATTTTGAATTTAAAGGAACATCTTGGTAAGTTTAAAAAAAAATCTGATGAAGGAATATTTTTGGGGTATTGTGAGAACAAAAGAGGATATAGAGTCTTTAATAGAAGAACTCTTGTGATAGAAGAAACTATACACATAACATTTGATGAAACTAATGATGATAATTTCAAAAGTTTGTGTGAGGATGATGATGTAGGTGTTCGTGAAGGAATGAAAAAGCTAACAATTGGAGATGAAGGAAACTCTAAACCGGAAGCAAAGGAAATGGAGGATGAAGCTCATGAAGATCAAGAAAAAGAAGATGAAGACAAGAATGATGATTCATTCAAAGACCTTCCCAAAGCTTGGAAATTTAGCCAAAATCATCCAAGAGAGCTTATAATTGGTGATCCATCCGAGAAGGTAAAGACTCGTTCCTCATCTAAGAAATTGATAGATAATTTTGCTTTAATCTCTCTTTTTGAACCTAAAAATATCAATGATGCCTTAATGGATGAAAACTGGATTTTGGCAATGCAAGAGGAACTTAATCAATTTGAGAGAAATAAGGTTTGGACACTTGTTGATAGACCTCAAAATCAACCTATCATTGGCACGAAGTGGGTATTTAGAAATAAGTTGGATGATAAAGGTGTAGTTGTAAGAAATAAAGCTAGATTAGTTGCTAAAGGATATGCACAAGAAGAAGGAATTGATTTTGATGAAACATTTGCTCCCGTAGCTAGATTAGAATCGATTAGAATGCTTCTTGCTTTTGCTTGCTTCAAAGGTTTCAAATTGTTTCAAATGGATGTTAAAAGTGCCTTCTTAAATGGTTTTATTGATCAAGAAGTATATGTGGATCAACCCCCCGGTTTTGAAAATACAAAATTTTCAAGTCATGTGTTTAAACTCTCAAAAGCATTATATGGACTAAAACAAGCTCCAAGAGCTTGGTATGAAAGATTGAGTGGTTTCTTGATTGAAAATGGTTTCAAAAGAGGTATTGTGGACACCACACTTTTTACTAAGCAAGTGTTAAATGATCTTCTTATTGTGCAAATATATGTAGATGATATTATTTTTGGTGCTACTAATGAGTATCTATGCAAGGATTTTTCCACCATTATGCAAAGTGAATTTGAAATGAGTATGATGGGAGAATTAAATTTCTTCCTTGGATTTCAAATACATCAAGCCCTAGAGGGAATTTTTATAAATCAAGCAAAATACACCAAGGAATTGTTGAAAAATTTGGCATGGAGGACTCAAAGCAAGTTGAAACTCCAATGTGCACTTCTACAAAACTTGACAAAGATGAAGAAGGTAAACATGTGGATGAAAAGTACTATAGAGGTATGATTGGAAGCCTACTCTATTTAACCGCAAGTAGACCCGATATTATGTTTGTTGTTTGCTTGTGTGCTAAATTTCAATCTTGTCCAAAAGAATCACATTTGAACGCTGTTAAAAGGATTTTTAGATATTTGAAAGGTACGTTAGACTATGGTCTTTGGTATGCTAGATCTTGTGAATTTGCTTTATATGGATATTAGGATGCGGATTTTGGTGGTTGTCGTGTGGACAGAAAAAGTACTAGTGGAACTTGTCACTTTCTTGGTAATTGCTTAGTTTCTTGGTTTAGCAAAAAATAAAATGCAATCTCTTTGTCTACAACCGAAGCGGAATATATTGCCGCTAGTGCATGTTGTACTCAACTTTTATGGATGAAACATACCTTGAATGATTTTGGATTGTTATATGACTGCATGCCTATATTCTGTGATAATACTAGTGCTATCAATTTGACCAAAAATCCAATTCATCATTCTAGGACAAAACATATAGATATAAAGCACCACTTTATTCGTGATCTTGTTCAAAAAGGTGAAGTTTGTGTGAATTATGTTTGTTCTAAAGATCAAATTGCTGATATTTTTACAAAAACTTTGCCACTGGATCAATTCATTCATTTAAGATCAAAATTAGGGATAATCGAAAAATCATCTTAAAAATTTTTCTGTTCTAAGCTTTCGGACGTCCGAAAGCAGATGAACGGACGTCCGATAATGTTCTTCAGCTATTTTCCCAGAATGCACCTGTTCGGACGAAACTGTCGGACGCACGACTTCGTTCGGCCGTCCGACAGTGCAACGGTACACTTTTTAAAGTAACTTCCCTCCTCATTTGCTTCAGACCCTTTTTCTTCTCCTTTCTCTCGGACGAAAACTGTCTCTCATTTTCACTCTCAATTCATGCTATTCTGAAGCACTTATTCCAAAATTGACTCAACCAAAAACTTTTCCTGATCATTGCGAGTTCATCTTCCTGATCTTTTCACCAAATCTCATCACATTTCGACAGTTCCCAAATTTCCCTCAAAACCCTATTTTCCCATAGCCATTCTGTTCAATCATCTTCAAGGCTTGTTTACCCCAAAATTCTTGTGTGATTCACTCCCATACTACTGTGTGCATCATTAACATCATACATCTCACGCATTTCACACAATGGTGAATCGAAGAGGAGGAAAAGTGCTTGCCGGACGTAAACACACACTCAGGGATGAGGATGCTGATTCTCCTAGGGCCAAAAGATCCTCCAAACGTGTCAAAAAGGGAGCAGTAAAGGCTCAAACTTCACAGCCTTCTGTTCAGCCTGAATCCGGACAAGGGACTACATCTCAACCGCCCTCCCAATCAACCACAGTCTCCTCATTCTTTGATGATGCTGCCAAAGAAAAACACTCCTGAATATCCCAAAAAGGTTTCATTTCTCAACGTACCATAAATCCCTCTGAATTTCGCAAGATAGGTTTAGAGTCCATTTTGCGTCTCTTTGAATTCCAGAAATGGTCACATATCATTTCCATGCCTAACGTTTATTACCCTGAAATGCTATATCAATTCTTTGCCAATCTTAGGAACGGCACTGACCACACTGAAATTATGTCCATGGTAAATGGGGTAGATTTAGTGTTTGATCCTGAGATTGTGAATGCTATTTTAAATACTGCTATTGAACCAGGATGCAAAAGTAAAATCGCCAATTTCTTTTCTTATGAAGAGCATCCCACTGCAGATAATCACTTTGATAGTGCTAAGATGTTGTCTTATTTTTAAAAGAAGTTTTCTGCCCCTGCTGATGCAAAACTAAATGACCTTGCTCCTGTGAATCTCATTGCTTTCTCAATTATTTCAAATTTGCTTGTGCCTACCGATGGTCATAGGACAGATGCCAATAAAATGGAGCTGTATCTTTTTTATTGTTTTCGAGAAAAAAATTCGCATTGACTTTGGTTTTGTCATTTTGCAAGTTTTTACTTCGCTTTACCACTGATTCTCGTAGAAAACTGTCTTATGGATAATTTCTTCAGAAGATTTTTGAGTTTTACAAAGTACCCATCCTTGGTGTTTGTCCCAAAGAAACGTTTTCTTCTGCCTTTACTAAGGCTTATTTTGAGCGCAAGAATCTTGTCTTTAGGGATAATATGTGGGCTTATAAGGGGGCCACGTCTAATGAACCTAGATCTAAGGCTGCACATGATCCCCTTCACACTCCATCATCTGTTGCACTGACTTCTATTCATCCTAAGAAGATTGCCACTAAGGCATCTTCTTCTTCAAATTCTGAAGTGGTTGAGCTCGTTCGAGATCTTAAACAACGTGTTCTACTTCTTGAACATGGTCTCATGCTCACCATGTCATCCGAGCAACAAGCAGACTTCCTGGATAAAAAAAATCTTCTCTTTCCCCCACCTGTGGTTGAGAAAGTTCCTCATGGCAAAGAGTCACGCTCTACTGATCACAGTTCATCAGCTCTTATTCGCTCTATGAGTCCTGCTCCCATCGACCTCACCTCTACTCCCGTGGCATCTCATGATCCTTTCACATCTGACAAAGGCAAGAAACCAGTTGGTGAAGATGCTGAAGATGATGAAGACACTGAGGAGGAGGATCTCTCTAAGTATCTGCTTACTCAAAGGACGCCTGGGTCCACTTAGTTTACCATTTAAGATCACTAGCCCTATTAGGATCATTTGCATTCTGTTTGACTGTTTTCTATTTGCTGGATGTTAGATGGCTGCCTCGGACTTTTTTTTGTTTCTTTGATTCTGGTGCTAGTAATGTTCAAAACTGGATATGTGGATGTAATGTTTGTGATGCTCGTAAGCTATTTTGTTATGAATGTTTAGTTCTTTTTCATGTTACTGGTTCTTGTAATGTCTCTTTGCCTTTTGACTTTTGTGATGACAAAAAGGGGGAGAGATATGAAGATATGAATATGGATATGTGCGGGATGCGTTGAATTGGCTGGAGTTGGTAAAATGTCGGTTGCTTAACTGTTTTTGGATGATTGAATAAATCTGTGAAGTAGCCAAGTGAGGGGGAGTTTTTCAATTTTTGTTCTACGATTGACTAAGTAAGGGGAGCTTTTGTCAAATGAGAAAGGGGGAGCCTTTTTGTAATCATCAAATTTCATTTCAAACCATTGTTTTGTCATCATCAAAAAGGGGGAGAATGTTATTCTTGATTTTGATTATCACAAAGCACTTTGAAATGTTTATCTAATTCTCTTCAAATATAAGTGTTTTGCTTTTTAGAGAATCAGGTACAAAGGTGTCAAGGAAAGAAAATCAACCAAAAGAAGAAGCAAAAACATGGCACTCATGTCGGACGTCCGAAAGGATGAAGAACATCAAGAAGGAGACTCTGTCGGACGCTCGTGAGGAAGCATCGGACGTCTGGGAGGATCGGATGCACGCTTCGGACGCACATCGATCGCGTTGGACATCCGAAAAATTTTGCAAAGTTTTGATGACTCTTTGACGACGTTCGGACGCAGAAGCTGTCGGACGATAAAATCCCATCGGACGTCCGAACGACAACTTGACTGATTTTCGGACGATGGGATCGGACGATGATTAAGCTGACGGACGTCCGACAGCCCCAACGGCTAGCTAACTCTTCATCTGCCTTCTATCCGTTGGAAGCATTAATGAAACCCATTTTTGGTCTCCTTTAAATACAAACGATTATGAACCAGGGAGAGATTTCAGCACACTTCGTTTACAAGATCTCAAGAGATATTTTAACTAGAAAATAGTCTCCTAAGCAAGATTTGTTCTCCAAGTAGTGTGAAGTTCTTGTAAGCACTTCTCTTGTGTTTGAAATTTTTAATAGTGTAGCTTTGTTGAGAGTTATCTGTGTGATAGTAAAACTTCCTACCTTGACTAAGTGAGGCTTGGGGCAAGGAGGAAGTGATCCCTCCATTATACATTGAGTTGATTATTTTTCATCAAAGAGAAGGTGCTCATCTTTGTGATTGGTCTTCAAGTTTGAGGTAAACTTGGTAGACAATCGGTTTGATACTCTATCTTATTCCTTTTGTTTAATAAAATTCTCATTGCTTATATACACTCTTATTTCTGATCAACATTGCTCTCTTCTTTAGATTTACTTGGCTGATCATTACTAGAAAAGAAGGTAAATTTTTATTAAAGAAAAAGTGCATAAACTCAATAAAGTATTTTTAATCAACCTAATTCACCTCCCTCTTAGGTTGTCTTTGGGTCTTACAAAATTGGTATCAAAGTTTCAGGTTTTGGGTCATGGTCAGATTTTGCGTTCTTGATGACAATGACAGGTTTTGGATGCTATAGAGAGTGAAGAAAAAAAATTTCGTTGGAGTTCAGTTGGGTTTTGAAGAAGAATTATTTGGCCCGTTTGAACTCGTTAAGGGATTTGAGAAGAAGATGGAGCAAGATTACTATGTTCGTATTTTTTAACCAGTTGGGCTCTGTTGAATCTTTTGTGAGATTTGACCCATTAGGACCTGTTGAGCCTTTTGCATCATGGTTCGTTGGTGGCTCATTGTGGTTTGTTGGGACTTTTGTGGTTTATTGAGATCCGTTTGAACTTTTATGAAGAAGGTGGAGCTTGTTTGCTATTGATCTACTATTTGCCGATATTGGATACACGTCAAGGTGGAGATTTATTGAGTGTGTCTTTGTATCCCACATCGGAAGTTTAACAAAGAAAACTCTTCTTGTGGTAGTTATAAATATAATAGACTTAAGTGAGTTTAATTGTGCTAAGGGCACCAGCCCAAGTGCCATGTGCACCAGTCCAAGAGAGTTTTGGGGGGCTCGCGCCCCAATATGAGAGGAGTTTCGGTTTGACATTAAACCAAAAGAGCAAGTCATGGACCTTTGGACTATTAAGCATCTAGTGCTATTTAGACTCTTTTGTGTTTTCAGTTTTAGGTGCCTTTTGGACTCAGTAATTATTTTCTAGGGTTTTGTACTCCCTCTTTTGTACTCTTTTTCTGTTATAGTAAATCTGCTACTCCTTCGGCCGTGGACGTAGGTCAATTAGATCGAACCACGTAAATTTTGTGTTTTCTCTGTTTGATTTATTTATTTTGTTATTGTCATTATTGAGTTGCCAAGAATCCTATTATTCTCGTTTGTCAATTTCTTGGGACCAGACCTGATTTGTTAAAATGGTTTGTCCTACATCAATTTTTGTATAAGGGAACCTTTCCCTTAGTTGCCTATAAATATAGTGGGCCTGTGATGGGATTTGTAAGGACTCGCAAATTTTCTTATTTTAAATGCCTATTTCTAACTCATTTAATTATTTATTTTTTTCATTTATCCCGAATATTTTATTTTGACTTTTATTACTTCAATTACATGGAATTATGGCTCAAGTGTATTTTTAAAATGACTTAATTTCAACATTTATTTCTCGAGAGCTCGTTAAGTGAGAATAGTGAGTACGCGTTTGGAAACTGTAGCCGAACTGAGAGTACAATAACCTTAAAAAAATTGGAGACTTGTACATTAGTCTTAAAATAGGTATTTTAATGTTTAAGTGCTCAAGTATTAGTTAGTGATACTATCGTTATAAGAATTTCTTAGAGATTCCACTTTATCGCGCACAATCGGTAATACGCGTTTTTACGCGCGCGATTAATTGAGAGATTTTAAATCATTATTTTTAGACCATTAAGAGTGAATAATAATAGTATGAGTGAAAGTGTATTAGAGATTTAGTGTATTAGTGAAATAAACCCAAGAGGAATCGAGCACGAAGCGCGCGTACATTAGTTGACTTTTGGAGCATTTTGGACCACACATTCTTAAGCTCTTATGAGAGCATCACACTAGATTAAAACCCTCCACACCTTTACCTCAATTGACGTCTCATAGCTCCATTTCCAGCGTGCAACTCCAAGGCAAAAACAACCAAGAGCTCTTCATTTTCCTTCATCAAATCTTCACTAATCCTCCACCAAATCACCTCAAATTTTACACGCAACTTGCTAATCACTTGGTGAACAACCTAAGCTAGGAAAGAGGCTTGACTCTCACGATTTTTCTCAGCTTTTAGAGGCCGAAAATTTCTGCTTAAGTCATCATCAAAGGTAATTAACGATCAACTACCTAAATCTTGATTTATGGAAGTTCTAGTGCACATTCAAACTCTTACATGCATGTGGGTAGCTTGTTTATGATAGAAAAAATGTTGAGTGGGCTCTATGAACTCCCACCTTGGATGGATGAACTGATTTGTGATGTTTTAATGGTATTAATGTTGGTTTATTGCTTAAACTAGTGGATTAATGTCGTATAGTTGGTAGAAACTCAAAGGGAAGTGAAGATGAAAAATTTCAGATTCTACCCTTATGTTGTCCGTGACCTTTAGGGTGATTTTTCATGGTTTTAATGGCTTATTTATGATGTATATATGTTGTTGGGATTGTGTAAAAGTTTCATTGAAAAATAACATGATTTGGTTGGTCAAATGTGTTGATTGCCAAAGTTTAGTAAAACTGGAAAATTTTCCCGGATTGCCCAGGCAGTCATTTTCTATCGGCTATATCTCTTTACTCCGATGTCGAAATCGAGTGCCGTTTGTGGCACTGGAAACTAGACATTCCTAGTTTTCCATTGGTATAAAATTCACATTCTGGTTCCATGTGTATGAGCCAAACCATTCATTTGAAATTTGCTGTCCTGTTTCGTTGGTTTACCAGAGGGCAGAACATGAACTACGATTTGATGCTCCAATGTGAGCTAGTTGTGGACGGATTTTGAAAATGGTTTCTTCTGAGAAATTCTAGATTTATGAAATTATTTTCCAATGCCACTAACCATGCTCAATTCAGAGTTGAATTGAGTGAGTTGCAGCCAAAGTTTGGGACTGACTTAGTGATGGAATTCTTCATTTTGGACTAATCCTTAACAAATCTTGGTTTGGGGACTTGTACTCGAAATTTTTGGTGTAAATCACCTATCAAATATGCCTTGAACCCTTACTAGATTTGATCATCATAAATGGGACATGTTTTAGACATTTTCCTTGGTCAAAAGTTTAGAAAAGGAAATTTCCATGCACAAGGCAGCTTTGCCTTGAAATCTTGGGAATTTGAGTGATTTAGTTAAGTGACTTCTTGTACTAATTTCTCCATGAAATTTGGTAGATGAATAGCCCTTATATGGTACTATAATCATACCAAATTTTCCCTTCCGAAGCCATTTCAATGCTCAACTGAACTTCCAAATTTCATGATTTAAGTTTTGAAAACCCTTGTTTAACAAGAAAATTTTGGCAATTTTGAGCTATCATATATTGGTGCTCAAAACTCCGATTCTTGTTCCATTTATTTTGTGTTAAACCTGGATTGCAACTCTAATAGAGTTTCAAATTTCAGAGGTTAGTTCAAATCAAGTGAATTTTGCCAAATTTTCAAAGTTGGCCAAAAACCAACTTAAACCTGTCTTGAGTGCCCAAAACAGTAAATTTGAGCCAATTTTTGAATACCTTCAGTTTGGAATCATGGAAAAGTGTCTTCTAAGAATTTTTAGTAATTTCAAAGAGGTTTCCAACGGTAACAAGTTTTTCATTTTTGGACTTTCTGGACTTCCGGACCGATTTTTCAAATTTCCACGCGTAAAACTGAAATTTTTCCGATTTGAACCTACTTGCTCTTTTAAGAGCTTAGGTCACGCTTTTGAGACTCTTGTGATATTCCAAACTTATTTTTATGGTGAAAAGGTTCTCACTTATAATTTGGAACTTTATTTTGAATGTTGGTTTCGATAAACCGAAACACTTGAAAATTTGGCCTTGAGCATTTTAACTAGAGAAATTCTTGAGGAATTTCACTAAATTTCCTATTTGAAAGTTAGAATTTTAACTTCCATATTTATTATAAAAAAAGGGGTGATTGTAAGGAGACTTTGGCTTCGTAAGTTTAGAAAACATGATTTTTCACTTATATTCTTGCACTTGGGCTTTTATTGAAGATTTTCTAGTACGAACACATTTTTCTCCTTTCTCGATTTTCGTGCCAAATTTCAGCATTTTACACTTCTTTTGGAATTTGTGAGGACTCGCAAATTTCTTATATTTTTCTCAAAAATGCCTTTTTATTTAGAAATGATTCAGTTATTATAGCCCTACTACCCAATCATTCCCCAATAAGTGCAAATGAACCTTGAAAGTAGGGCTTCACTTTTGGTTTTAAGTTTGGGGCAAAATTAGGGTTTTCGCGATTTTCGCCGGATGAATTTTCGGTATGGAACAAGGATCAAATTTGGTGATTAAAAGTGACTTTTAAGTGAGAAATAATATGTGATTAGGGGCAATGATATAAGGTTAGTGAATAGGAAGAAAAAAACCCTAGTACATGTGTTTCTAAGAAAAACGGTGCGAACCGACGTGTACCGCGCACTACCGATTGAACGCACCACTGGACCACCACTTTTTTACCACATGAGCTCATTGATACTTGACCAAAATATCTTCTCATTTGCCAGCTAGCTTGACCGAAACTTAGGGTTAGAAATAGCAAGGAAAAGAAAGAGAAAAATGAGAGGAGGTGGTGGCGCCAAGTGTTGCCACCTAAGTGTTTCTTGACCAAGAGATGGTCTTCCTTCTTATCCCCAATTTTTGCACCTTTTCCTTCATTATTTCTGCTGCTTGGCATAACAAGAGAGGAGAGAAAGAGAGAGCAAGAAACAACTTCCTTCTTCTTGATTTTAGCCATCCAAGTGAGAAATTAAACTTGTAAACTGGTTAAAGTGTTAGTTGTGGGCTTGAGAAGTTAGGGGAAACAAGAATTCCAAGAGGAGGTGGGGTATTACTCTTGCAAGCTTCATTTGTTGAGGTATAAGGCTAAACCATGGCTTTGGTTCTTTTATTGTGGTTTAAGTTGTTGCATCATGCATGATTGTGGTTGGATTAGTAGTGAAACAAGTTGTTATGATGATTTAAAGGTGATATATGTGAGTTAGAGTTTGAGGTACTTGCTGCCTATGCTTGCTATATGGATGAGGTATGTGGTATCTAAGCTTATATAAATGGTTTTAGTGATGATTAGAGCAAGAAATCAAGAAAGGTTGCATTGAAAACAAAAATTTCAGATTTCTGGAAAAATTTCCCCTCTTTCTGTCCGGTTTTATTGCACCATGATAGAGGCTGAATTAGGCTTGGTATAAAACAAGAAAGTTATAGAGAATGGTATTTTATAGTTACCTACAAAATTTCAGCTCAATCGGAGTAACGTAGCCTGTGAAAAGACCAAAATACTGTCACTGCCCTAGGTTGTATTCCAGTGTTCCTCGTAGACAGTTCAGTCTTTTTGGCTATGGTTATTCACCATAATCCATATGAATTTACCCATTTTCCAAAACATGAAAGTTTTAGTACTCTATCTTAGCTTTTTAACGCCCACCAAGAACACCTTAAACGGATCTTGGTAGACTGAGATATGGCCATTTGAATGCAGTACGGTTAAATAGCCGATTAGTTGGAATTAGGTTATGTGAATTGGGAATTTGATTAGGTTACACTGGAAATTGGACTAAGTGATCTTCACTAACATTGGAGCCCTATGTCTTAGCTTCGAAAGAGTATAAGTTTCACCTCAATCCGATAAGCGTAGCCTCAGATGTGACCATTCCGCAAGAACCCGTCAAAACTGTCTTTTGTAAACTTCATTTCCGCACTCGATATTAGCTTAATTTTTGTTCTTGTATTGTTTTGAACCTATGGAATGGCTATTGAAATGAAATTGTGTTATGGATAACCTTGGGTTTGATTGAGTAAAAGGATGAAGCCATAAATGGCTGGAAAATAGGAAAATACAAAGGGCATGCTGCCCAAATTTTCGCTCGAGGACTAAGTTTCTATTTGAACTGGTATACTAACGTTTGATCTATGAAACCCTAGTTATTTTTGTCCACGGCTCCAAATGTCCTCGTTTCACTTTAAAATCTTTTTGTACGTTCTACTCAATAATTGTCGAGTTTCTTTGATTGCACCTAATTGTTGTGCTAGATGATCTGTAATATTCTTTCTCGTTAATTTTAGGTTTTCTCGGTGACTGAGGATAATATCCAGAAGGATATTTTACCCGTTGTTTTGCGTACATAGGTGAGTGTTTCTTGTTTGTTATATTCTCCATGACTTCATGACTTGTTGTTGTTGTTTGATGATGTGTTAAGTGTTTTCAATGATTTCCAAAACGAATTTTCTAGGCGAGCGTGTACTTTATCGCATGATGTCCTAAATGAAATGTGAAATTTTCAATGATTTAATGATTGAAACATTAGTTGCGCATGATGTAAGCCTTTTGGCTGAATTGGGCCCTGCCCTTCGTTACCGATCGACTCGAGCCAGATGCGGACTCGATCGGGCGATATGGTGACCCTGGGTAAATTTGGTATACTCGAGTATTACCTTGTAGTCCGGCCATGTCCGGATGGGTGGAGTCCGGCTAACGTCTGGATGGGTGGAGTCCGGTCAACGTCCGGAAGGGGATGAACGAACGAGCGAAGGCACGAGGGTTTTACTTCTCAAAAAGGAAATTTTCAAATAATTGGAGGAATAAGGGAAAATGTCAGGTGAACGAACGAACGAACGAATAGCTCCATGTGAGCTCGTATCCTTTTAATGAATGTGTTACTATCACTTTCCATTGTAAATGTTTCTTGAATTATTGATACTCCATGTTTAATGTCTTGAATTGATTGTTTGATTATGTGTTCGGAACCTCACTGAGCTTTTAACTCACCGCTTTAGTTTTGTTTTCCTTAATAGGGGACGGCGAGCAGGATGAGAGCATAGACTAGCCAGTCTAGTTCTTTTGTTTCTTTTGTAGTGGTTCTCGCCTAGTGCTTGGCACGGGCTGGACGTATGAAGGATGGAGAACCTTTGTATATTCGATCTTTATACTTCCTTTTGGAGATGGCAATGTATATAAGTTCCGCTTTAAGTTTTGGATCGTTGCCTTATTTATTCTCGTGATTTATTCCAATTTTAAGTGAGGACTGTGGTGAACAACTGAGTCCCGGCGAGAGCTGGGATGGCGACCCGTCGAATCCTTTGGTTCGCCTTAGGAGGAGGTGGGGCCGTCACAGGTGGTATCAGAGTTTAGGCTTCAGATCTCTGTAGTCTATCATAGACTTGAAATTTAGGATGCCGGGATGTGGGATTCGATTTGACTTGAAAGTTAAGCGATTGAGGGATAAAACCTATAGCTGCTTCGCGTGGTCTCTGCGCGGATTGACCCTGGACTAAGTGGTGAATAAGTGATACGAACTTGACCCAGCAAGAACCTGTCTTGAAGAACCAAGTCGATCAGGCCGCGGAAGGATCTATCTTGATCAGGTTATGGAACAATAACTACCTTGCTAGACCTAAAGAGAACCCGTCTCTAGAAACCTAGTGGATTGGTTATTGGTTAAGGAACAATAACTACCTTGCTAGATCTAAAGAGAACCCGTCTCTAGAAACCTAGTGGATTGGCTATTGGCTTGAAAGAACAAGATGACGTAATCATCTTGCCTTGAACACCACAAGTATCCAAGCTAAATACTTGATACAGTTCAAGAAGAAACTCAAGTTCCATCAAGGAACTCCATAAAAGGAGACAACTCTCTTTTTACTAATTCATCTTCAATATCCTGTCCTCAATAGTTAAATAAAGTTGGCTATTTATAGCCTTACAAGACTCAAAACCCTAATCTAAATTGGAAATAATACAAACTTCCTTATTTGACTTGACACAACTTCTTAAATAAATTTGGAAACAATTAACTACTTTCCTAAAACTATAATTCAATTAGAATAAGAAACTAACTGACTCAATTGGCTTAACTATGGTCAACATGACCTTAGCCTTTATTTCCCTTAATAACTCAAGACTAACTAACAAGTATTGCTGGAAACTTATTTAAATAAATAACAGGAAATAAGCATGACAAATCTTCAATGATTCTTGAACCCAATTGCACCATCAACTATCAATTGAATTTCCTTGAATTTGAAGGGAATCCAAATCTTCGTGTTCTCATCAATAAGTATGAGGGACTAAGTGAAACTATGAATTGCGAATGTTATAGGTCTTAAATCTTTCTCATGGTATCTGAGGACCATAGATAGGTATGTCAGGTAGGAATTCCGATTGTAGACAGTTTACTCTTGGGACTGCTGCTCGAGATGTGAATTATCTTATTTCGGATTCTCGTGCCTGAGTACTCTAGAGTTGCGGCGCTGCTAAGGACTTGAGACTTGCATTTTGGAAACATGAACAGGCTTTGTCTGACTAGAATGGGCACAAGAGGTCAGGGACATCTAGTTTGGATATTAAGTGACGTGAGAGACCGGACGGGCTGATACTGGGACGACTTCACCTTTTCCTTTTGATTTACCTGTATATTGTTACTACATGACGTTAGTAAACCTGTATACCTGTGAGTACATGGTTATCTGTCTGACTTGATATGTATTTGTGTATTTGCTTATCCGTCTTCCTGATATGGCGTGTTATGTGCGTATATATTTATTTGTGTATTTGGAATGCTAGAATTTGTTACTGTAGTCAATTTACTATGTTTATTTACTAAATTACCTTTTGGGGAAAAAGAAAAGAAAAGAGAGAGGGAAAACATATATATGGACGGGAGACGTAGTCGTGGATGTGGAGCTAGTCGTGGCCGTGGAGCTAGGCAAGCTCAAGAACCGAGAGAAGAAAGAGAAACAGTGGCCGAGCAAGAACGGGGACCGAGGGTTGAGGCTGGAGATCAAATGGCGACGGCGATGCAACAAATGACAAATATCCTGGCACGACTGGTAGATCAATAGGGTCAAATGCCAGTGAATCAACTCCGAAATCCTGAGATCGGAGAGGATAAGGCTCTTGAGAGGTTCCAAAAGTTTCTACCTCTGAAATTTCAAGGAGGGCCTGATCCGGATATAGCTGAGCAGTGGTTGGAGGCAATGATTAATATCGTCACGGCTTTGAATTACACGGAGCAAAGACAAGTAAATTTTGCTGTATTTCAATTCGAAGGATTAGCCCGCGCGTGGTGGAATGTAATTAAGGCCAAGTGGGAAAGAGAACAGACGGTATGGACATGGGCGAACTTTGTAAGGGAATTTAACGAAAAGTATCTCCCACCTTTAGTCCAAGAAAGGAGAGATGATGAATTTATTGGGTTGCGTCAGGGAATCCTAAGTGTGGCCGAATATGAGACCAAATTTACTAGACTGTTTAAATTCGCTTCCGAATTGGTGGTTACGGAGCGACGGAGAATAAGACGATTTATACAAGGACTAAATTTGGAAATCCAGTAGGCATTAGCGGCAGTTCAAGTTAATACGTTTACAGAGGCTCTTGAGAAGGCCCAAAGAATTGAGGATGTGAAAGCCTAAGTAAAAGCCTTTCAAACGCGGAAAAGAGATACATCCAGCAGTATACCAGAGGAATCCGGAGAAAAGATAACGCTCTCCAAAGTGCAAAAAGTGAACCATTCACCCCACCCACCTTGGACCTTAAGAGCATTAGATGAAAGGTCCATGAAAGGAAGTCAGATCGGATCAAAGGACATTTCTCGAGAAGATCCAACAGTACCTCCTCGATGGGCCTGTGGATACTGTGGAAAGGCAAATCACACTGAGAATGATTGCTGGCAGAAAGGGGGAAAATGTTTGATTTGTGGGAGTAGCAATCATCCACTTAGCAATTGCCCGAAGAAACAGCCACGAGAGGGTAGTACTCAACAAGTGGAAGGAACCAAACTGAAACAAATTCATGAAAGAGGAAATCGAACAAAAGTATCAACACAAGTTTAGGCCGTAGATCAGCACCAAGTTCTGGGGTCCTCCGAGGCGACGGAAGGTATGAATTTCGAGGTCGAAATTCTTTTAAGGGGGAGAGAGTGTGAGGACTCGCAAATTTCTTATATTTTTCTCAAAAATACCTTTTTATTTAGAAATTATTCATTTATTATAGCCCTACTACCCAATCATTCCCCAATAAGTGCAAATGAACCTAGAAAGTAGGGTTTCACTTTTGGTTTTAAGATTGGGGCAAAATTAGGGTTTTCGAGATTTTCGCCGGATGAATTTTCGGTATGGAACAAGGATCAAATTTGGTGATTAAAAGTGACTTTTAAGTGAGAAATAATATGTGATTAGGGGCAATGATATAAGGTTAGTGAATAGGAAGAAAAAAACCCTAGTACAAGCGTTTGAAAGAAAAACGGTGCGAACCGACGTGTACCGCGCATTACCGATTGAACGCACCACTGGACCACCACTTTCTTACCACATGAGCTCATTGATACTTGAGCAAAATATCTTCTCATTTTCCAGCTAGCTTGACCGAAACTTAGGGTTAGAAATAGCAAGGAAAAGAAAGAGAAAAATGAGAGGAGGTGGTGGTGCCAAGTGTGGCCACCTAAGGGTTTCTTGACCAAGAGATGGTCTTCCTTCTTATCCCCAATTTTTGCTCCTTTTCCTTCATTATTTCTGCTACTTGGCCGAACAGGAGAGGAGAGAAAGAGAGAGCAAGAAACAACTTCCTTCTTCTTGATTTTAGCCATCCAAGTGAGAAATTAAACTTCTAAACCGGTTAAAGTGTTAGTTGTGGGCTTGAGAAGCTAGGGAAAACAAGAATTCCAAGAGGAGGTGGAGTATTACTCTTGCAAGCTTCATTTGTTGAGGTATAAGGCTAAACCATGGCTTTGGTTCTTTTATTGTGGTTTAAGTTGTTGCATCATGCATGATTGTGGTTGGATTAGTAGTGAAACAAATTGTTATGATGATTTAAAGGTGATATATGTGAGTTAGGGTTTGAGGTACTTGCTACCTATGCTTGCTATATGGATGAGATATGTGGTATCTAAGCTTATATAAGTGGTTTTAGTGATAATTAGAGCAAGAAATCAAGAAAGGTTGCATTGAAAACAAAAATTTCAGATTTCTGGAAAAATTTCCCCTCTTTCTGTCCGGTTTTATTGCACCATGATATAAGCTGAATTAGGCTTGGTATAAAACATGAAAGTTATAGAGAATGGTATTTTATAGTTGTCTACAAAATTTCAGGTCAATCGGAGTAACGTAGCCTGTGAAAAGACCAAAATACTCTCACTGCCCTAGGTTGTATTCCAGTGTTCCTCGTAGACAGTTCAGTCTTTTTGGCTGTGTTTATTCACCATAATCCATACGAATTTAGCCATTTTCCAAAACATGAAAGTTTTAGTACTCTATCTTAGCTTTTCAACACCCACCAAGAACACCTTAAACGGATCTTGGTAGACTGAGATATGGCCATTTGAATGCAGTACGGTTAAATAGCCGATTAGTTGGAATTAGGTTATGTGAATTGGGAATTTGATTAGGTTACACTGGAAATTGGACTAAGTGATCTTCACGAACATTGGATCCCTGTGTCTTAGCTTCGAAAGGGTATAAGTTTCACCTCAATCCGATAAGCGTAGTCTCGGATGTACCCATTCCGCAAGAACCCATCAAAACTGTCTTTTGTAAACTTCATTTCCGCACTCGATATTAGCTTAATTTTTGTTCTTGTATTGTTCTGAGCCTATGGAATGGCTATTGAAATGAAATTGTGTTATGGATAACCTTGGGTTTGATTGAGTAAAAGGATGAAGTCATAAATGGCTGGAAAATAGGACAATACAAAGGGCATGCTGCCCAAATTTTTGCTCGAGGACTAAGTTTCTATTTGAACTGGTATACTTACGTTTGGTCTATGAAACCCTAGTTATTTTTGTCCACGGGTCCAAATGTCCTCGTTTCACTTTAAAGTCTTTTTGTACGTTCTACTCAATAATTGTCGAGTTTCTTTGATTGCACCTAATTGTTGTGCTAGATGATCTGTAATATTCTTTCTCGTTTAATTTAGGTTTTCTCGGTGACTGAGGATAATATCCGGAAGGATATTTTACCCGTTGTTTTGCGTACATAGGTGAGTGTTTCTTGTTTGTTATATTCTCCATGACTTCATGACTTGTTGTTGTTGTTTGATGATGTGTTAAGTGTTTTCAATGATTTCCAAAACGAATTTTCTAGGCGAGCGTGTACTTTATCGCGCTCGACCTAAATGAAATGTGAAATTTTCAATGATTTAATGATTGAAACATTAGTTGCGCATGATGTAAGCCTTTTGGCTGAATTGGGCCCTGCCCTTCGTTACCGATCAACTCGAGCTAGAAGCGGACTCGATCGGGCGATATGGTGACCCTGGGTGAATTTGGTATACTCGAGAATTTCTTAGAGATTCCACTTTATCACGCACAATGATGGGTGGAGTCCGGCCAACGTCCGGAAGGGGATGAACGAACGAACGAAGGCACGATGTTTTACTTCTCAAAAAGGAAATTTTCAAATAATTGGAGGAATAAGGGAAAATGTCAGGGGAACGAACGAACGAACGAATAGCTCCATGTGAGCTCGTATCCTTTTAATGAATGTGTTACTATCACTTTCCATTGTAAATGTTTCTTGAATTATTGATACTCCATGTTTAATGTCTTGAATTGATTGTTTGATTATGTGTTCGGAACCTCACTGAGCTTTTAGCTCACCCCTTTAGTTTTGTTTTCCTTAACAGGGGACGGTGAGCAGGATGAGAGCATAGACTAGCCAGTCTAGTTCTTTTGTTTCTTTTGTAGTGGTTCTCGCCTAGTGGTTGGCATGGGTTGGACGTATGAAGGATGGAGAACCTTTGTATATTCGATCTTTATACTTCCTTTTGGAGATGGCAATGTATATAAGTTCCGCTTTAAGTTTTGGATCGTTGCCCTATTTATTCTCGTGATTTATTCCAATTTTAAGTGAGGACTGTGGTGAACGACTGAGTCCCGACGAGAGCTGGGATGGCGACCCGCCGAATCCTTTGGTTCGCCTTAGGGGGAGGTGGGGCCGTCACAGAATTGATAGTCCTTGCCACGATTTAACTCGGAAATGGGACTTTAAATTCCTTTTAGTTATTATTCCAATGATTAAGTGCAAAACTTCCTATTTCAATTTGTTTGAGCTTGAGGCTCTTGAGTGTGTGTATCTAAGAGGTTTTCTTTTATTCGGCTTGATCGAGCATGTAGGTAATTCGTGATTGTGATTAATCTCAGATTATCTAGAGGACACTGAGAAGCTCTTTTAATTTCCTGCTATTGCTCTTGCTTTGCTCCAGATTACGGTGAGGGATTCCAAACTGTTTTTGCACAAAAAAAAATTGCTTCTCGAACTTTTATAACCACTGTTTGTATAATTGCATATATATATATATACGTGATGTGACTTGATAAGTTCTTCTTACATGCCTAAGTGGTCAAATACTTGATGAATCTTGTTTACTTGAATGATAAATAATTATTCCTGGACGAGTGTGTACTTTATCGCACTCGACCTAACTGTTGCTGTATCAGTTAACTGTTCAATATTTCATTGTTTATGTGTTACTTGTGTATGTTGTAGGCCATGTGTACTTTATCACATCGGCTGAACAAGGCCTTCCCCCCTTCGTTATCACCTATTCGAGTCAGAAGTGGACTCGGTCGAATAGATTGATAACCCTGGGCACTGTATTTTAGTATACTCGAGTATTACCGCTGGAGGGATAAGGTGATGGCCAGTCAACCAAAGGAGCTACCGATGGGAGTTATAAGGACGGGAAGTGGACCGAGTACTGTATCCTTTTGTGTTTGCTTTACTATTGCTACTGTTATTGCTCTCCTAGTTGACATTTCTCGGGTAAGACTCCTCATGAGCATTAAGCTCTGAGACGAAGCAATCCTTGTAATGTTCTTCTAGTTGGACGAGCCGCTATTTGTTTGACTATAAAAATTCATGAAAATACATTTACATGGTCATTCATTCCAAATATACATTAGTGATTTTAAATGATTTATGAGCTGTATTCATAGTAAAGTTACTAGCAAAAGTCCTATTTGTCCACGTGATTTTAAAATAGCAATTACGCACTGATTTATAAATACTTGATTTTCCCTTTTGAAACCTCATTGAGCTTTAGCTCACCCCAAAAATATTTTAGTTCTATGCAGTGCTCGAGAAGGATAGTTACTCAAGCACAAGGTTTTCGAGTACCGTGGATTATCCTTTATCTAGGTTGTGATTGATTTTCTCTGCGGAATGTAATGATTATTTTGAAAGATTTGTGAACTTTATGGTATGATGTACTTGTGGTTGAAGTGAATGTAAACCTCATGATATTTTGGGGATTATACTTTTGTAAGAACGATTTGAATTGCAAACATAAGGATTGTACTTAAGTTATTATTATTATGAAAATTCAGATGAAGTATTGGACTTGTACTTTGGTATGTTGGATTGGTGGATATAATATACTCCGTTTGAGTTTTTAAGAACGATCGATTATATTTATGCTTGAGTTTTGTAGTGAGTCTTGGCGAGAGCTAGGCAGGCGTTCCGTTGATACCCTTGGGTTCGTCCTTGGGAGAAGTTGGGGCGTCACAGGGTTAAGTGCACCAAACCCAAGAGAGCATTAGTGGGCTATTTGGGATTTTGGGTCATTAAACCTTTTGTTTAGTTAAATATTTTTGGGCTCTCTTATGTTTTTTAGTATTAGGTGTTTTAGGCCTAGGAACACTTTTTTAAGGCATCTTTTGTACTCTCTTTTTCATAGTAAAATATTGCTCCTCCTCCACCCGTGGACATATGTTAATTTGACCGAACCACGTAAATTCCTGTGTTCCTGTTTTACTTATTTCTGTTTTGTTATTTGTCTTTTGGAGTTGCCAAAAATTCTTTCGTCAATTTTCTGTGACCATACATAACAAACTGGTATCAGAGTTTCTTCGGAGGCTTTGAATTTTGTGACAACAATAACAATAGCAAAGACTATCATCGAGAAATTCGACAGGAATGTCAACTTCGGGATGTGGCAGCTCAAGATGGAGGCCATTTTGATTCAAAACGGAGTTGATCTAGCAATACACGGAATCGAGAAAAAGCCAGAGGGTGTGACAGATACAAATTTTGCTGAGATGGATAAGAAGGTAAGATCCAGTATTATCTTAAATCTCTCTGATGAGGTTTTGCGGGAGGTAGCCACTGAAACTTCGGCAAAGACCATGTGAGACAAGTTTAAGGCCTTGTATATGAAGAAAACAGTTGAGAATCGGCTTTGTTTAAAGCAAAGTCTATATATGTTTCGCATAACTGAAGGTACATCTATACTCTCACATCTTGATAAATTTGATTCCATTATTATGGATTTGGAGAATATAGATTCAAAAATTGATGATGAGGATCAGGCCTTATTACTTTTGTGTTCCCTTCCTCAAATTTTTAAACATTTTCGCGATACTAGGATTTATGGAAAATAAACAATTTCGTATCAAAAAATTAAATCTGCATTAAAATCTAAGGAGCAGATAGACAGGGATATTACTGAAAAATTTAGTGGAAGTTAGGCAGAAGGTCTGGCTGTTAGGGGCAGAACTGAAAGAAGAGAATTTGACAAAAGTAGATCTAAATCCAGATATAGAAATGTGGAGTGCAATTATTGTCATAAAATGGGGCACATTAAGGTAGATTGTTTCAAATTGAAAAATAGATTGAAACAAAAGGGGAAACCTGGTGAGAAAAATATTGAAACTGCCGAAACTGGTGTTGCAGCTGATGAGAATGAAGGAAATATTTTCTTGGTGACTGATGACAAGAAAAGGTTTTAAAATGAATGAATTTTAGATTCGGGGTGCTCTTATCACATGTGTCCCAATAGGGATTTATTTTCAACTTATGAATCTTATAATGGTGGAATTGTTTTGATGGGCAATAATGCCGCTTGTAATGTTGTTGGTAAGGGTACAATCCGAATTAAATGGTATTGTAAGGACGCTCACTAATGTTAGACATGTTCTTGATTTGAAAAAGAATTTCATCTCTTTGGGCACCTTAGAGGCTCTTGGGTGCAAATGCACAGCTGAAAATGGAGTTATGAAGGTTTCTAAAGGTTGATTTCTAGTCACATCATAATACAACATACTAAATTCTTCCCAATTCACAAATACACCATTGAATGAAATTTTCTGGTACTCGGGTACAAGAATCCGGAAATATGATAATTCACAGCTCAGACTGGCCAGTCCCAAGAGTAAATCACCTATATTTGAGATTTCTACCCGACGTACATATCTAATTCCCTTAGCAATAGTAATTAGTTCAATACTTAATAGGCCATTCCCCACAGTCCAAGAACCCTCTCCCGGTTTGAGCTCAATAAGAGCTCTGATACCACCTGTGATGACCCCACTTCCTTATAGGGTGTAACCTAAAAGTTAGCGGATCGCCTGCCTGACTCTCGCCAGGACTCACTCACTTACATTAACTTCAGAGATCACATTATCATTGAACAACTGAACATTCACTCTTAAGTACAACTCCAATCAGTTTAAAACATAAATTTGTCCAATAAAAGAAATAAAATACATGTTCTAAATATCCAATCTTAATATCACACCAACTCAAACAAAAGTTGAACTGTTTCCAAATTCAAAAGAGACCATGACTACACTATATACATAGAATAACGGATCTTCCCATAATAGCTTTCTAGTTCAATCCAATCACTCTTCAATCTCCGACTCCTGTAAGGAAAACAAAGCTAAAAGGGTGAGCTTACGCCCATGAGGTTTCTATGCAAGCAACAATCAATAAGCACTTAAATCAGTACAACTAAGCAAGTAGTGCACATTTCACTGAACAATCACTTTTAAAAGGATATGGTGCTCGCGTTAGAGCCACTTCAATGCACTACACACTCCACCGAACTCCTCTTTATAACCTCCGAAACAATAAACACTTCCCTCACTTAGATGGCCATATCAATATCAGTAATCTGGTACTCCATGGTAATACTCGAGTATACCGAAACACTTACCCAAAGCTACCGTCCTACCCGACCAAGCCCTTTACTGGCTCGAATAGTCCGTTGAACAGAGGGTTTTGGGGCCCAGTTCAGCCAGTGTGATAAAGTACACACATAGCTTACATTCATGCACACTTACAATATCACTTGATCAATTATCAACCTTCAAGCTCAAACTAAGTCGAATGCGATAAAGTACACTCCCGACTTAGAAGGCGAGGGACAATTGAGATGCACGTTGCAATGGATCACTTAGCAATAATTTCATAATACGTGCACTTGTCACATAATTTCACTCAAGTACACATAAACAATTAAACGTATAAATTCGGAAACACTCACCGTCAAAGGTCGATTAAGCTTCGCTTTCTAGGTTAAACCCTTGATCACTCTCAATTCCTGAGGTAAAATATAACTACAATCATTCAGGTATTCTTAATGTGAATTCTAATAAGTTTATTTAGAGTTTTAAAATTCTTTAAACATAGTTCAACCAATCCAAGCAGTCTAATACTCTTAAAACTCCCATTTGATTTGATTCACACTTTTAAGTTTAGGAGTTTTATGTACAACCCCAAACAAAAGTTCTAAAGTTCTAAAGTGTAAGGAGAGAAGTTTTAAGCTTTAAAATTTCACCAACTTAAGGTTTAAATCACTAGAAACCAAGTTCCTTAGCTTACTAAACAAGATGTGAAATTCCAGCAATTCTTTCTTCCATTTCTCTTCGAGATTTATTAAGTTTATTAACTAAGAATGATGAATATATACATATAAACCAAATTTAAAGTCTTGTGAAGTATTTAGACTAAGATTATATCATTTTCAATCCAACTTAAAGAGTAGAACTGGAAAACTTTTCATTTCTTCTCTCTCGGCCAAAACAATTTCCAATCCAATTTGTTGTTTAAGTTCTCTCAGATTTCATTAGCTTTTCAGGTCTCAAATTCACTAAAATGAGCGTGAATGATAGAGTCAAGATGTTAGAAGATGTTTTTATACAAGATTACAACCAATCATCCTGGAATTTTTTCGAAATATCAGAAGATTTTCAGAATTCTAAACAGTAATCAGTGCAAAAAACAAGAATTTCTTCCACTAAACCCATCATTTTTTTACTCAAATCTTTCATGCATGAAGAAATCGAGATATTATACAACATATTACAGATTAATACAGAATTTTAGAGTCATTCTTCGCAAATGACAGCTGAAACGTTTCCATTTCCCTCCATTTGGATGAAGCTGGAAAAATTCCAGCAAGGTTCTTCCATCGGTTCCAAACCAAATCTCCAACTTTTCACAAGTTTTTACAGCTAAACCTCTTGTAATACTTGAGATATATATGTTACATGAATTTCCAACGTTATTTTCCATTCTACACTTGTTATCAAGCTGCAACTCTAACCAATGAACTTTTGGTTCCTACCAGTTTCAGTCCAACAGCTTTTCAATCCCAAATCAGAATTTCCCTTGGTCAAGAATTCATTTTCCTTGCTAAACTTAACATGCAACTTATATATTCACTTATACTTAATAAGTAAAGGTTTATTACAGAATTTTTTACTTCCTTTCCTTTAGAATTCAACAGTTGCAGACTGCTCTAGTTTTTAAGCTTTGGTTCCTCCAGATTGCACCAGCTCTCACTCTGTTCCCTCACTGATGCAGTTGATACGTGAGTTGCAGACTGGTTTCACCTCTTTGTACTCACTCTTAGCTCACGGTTCTAAGGGCACAAGCTAGATGAACGCAGCTAACACTGTCTAACTCTCTCCTCCTCACTCTTTCGGTTGCACTGGAAGCAAGAGAAAATCAGAAATGCTTCCTTTCCTCCCTTTTGATTGTGTACAGAGATGAGAGAAATATGTATTAGTTTCTCTCGGTCTTGCTCTCACCCTCTCTCACTCTTGCTTTCTTTCCTCACTCTCTCTGTTTCCTCTCACTCGGTGGTATTTGGAAATGCATGGGTGTGACCGAAACTCTCCCTCAGTTTGGTTTCTAATACTGGATTGGTAAGAAGAGAAATGAACATATTTCCTTCACTCAGACGACCACTCAAACCTCTTCATTCGGTGCTGATCATTCCAACTCCCATTCGGCCACTGCTTACTCAGCAACTTTTGGTAATAAGTTCATTCCAACAGCTGTCCAAATGAGAGTTATTCACCGCCCCAAGCTAGCAGCCAAAACTCTACTCATTTCCTTTCCACCGTTTAGTGTGGTAGCTAATTGGCCGGCCCCTATTCAATTTCAATTCCTCAAGCTCTCGGTTTGTCCTATAAATTCCTGATGGTTAGTTCTTTGGCTGCATGGTAGTTTAACAAAAAATTCCAAGGTTAGTTTAGTATTTTCATTTTAGTTCATTTGGTTACCACGAGTCCGTAATTTTATTATTTCACACATTGTCTCGATATTTCATTTGTTTTAATTTGTATGAACTTATAAAAAAAACAATTTCCCTTATATCGATCCAGTAAATTTCCACACATTTGGTTTTAAAGAAAATTAATGAGGCATATATTTATTCAACTATCTAATGTATTCAAACGGCTCAAATTACAATATGCATATCATATGTTTATTTTTTTTCACCATTCTAGGATATTTCTAAATTCTCAATTTTTATATAAATTCAATTAGGCATTTAATTTAACAATTTTTTTGTTATAATATTTCTAATATCAAAATAATTAAAATAAAAGAAATTCATAGCATACATATAATTTTTCTCGAGTTTTCACATTCTTCCCCCCTTAAGAGAATTTCGTCCTCGAAATTCATACTTTTAATCGTAAAAAGTTTTAGGTTTTCTTTCAGAATTTTATCTTCCATTCGAAATTCACACTCACAATTGACACTTCCTTAAAGTGGACAACACCATTCTTAGATTCTTCATGATCTTCCTTCTAAATTTTCCATTGATAGTATCCTTGAAAAGAAATCTATCTTAGAAAACACCATTGGCCCTTGCAACAATTATAACATCATTATAAGCTTAACTTTCAATCTCTCCTCTTTTTTTTTCTTCTCCAATTTTAATCTCATAGTTTCTATACACCACTTTGGTTACCAAATTTCACTCAAACTAGTAATTATTTAATCCCAAAGACTAATAAATATTACAGCATTATAACAAAATAAACACGTAATCATCAAATTACATACTCAGAATATAAGTCACATTACACACCAACTTTATACAACTTTAAAAGCCAAATAATTCACGGATACATTCAATATTTTCATACATAACTCAAACTTCAATCTTTATAAACATGAAAGAAAACAATTCAATAATACACAAATTATTATAACCACATAGCTAATAGCTCAATCCTTAGTTTAGATTCAACTTAACCTTCATTAGTCTATTCCTAGACAATCCCACTAGACCCTGCTGTGACGCCCCGAAAAAAAAATAAGTGTGAGAACCCGTATTTGCCCTAATAATTTTCCTAGGATTTTTCCCCTTTAATTTCATGTTTTCTGCATTTTCTGGCTTAGGAATATTTTCTTGGTGGATTTTATGAGTAATTATAGTTTTTAGATGATTTTTCTAGCATTGGGTAGTTTTTGAAAAATTAAGGATAGATTATGGACGTGGGCCCCACTAGTGCGAAAAGTTCAGAAAAATTCGGCCAATAAGGTTAAGTTTCGGATACTGTGTAAAATTTATTGGGTGTTAAGAGATAATTAGAGGAGTGTGAAGTGATTGATGTGAGAGGTGACCAAAGGATAGAAATGCATTTAATGAAGTGTCAAGTGTCATTATCTCATTGGTTGGACTTTGTTAGACAACTATTCATTGTTTTGACCTTTCTTACCCTTGGATTAAATATCTCAAAATTGACTCAAAATTCACCATTTCTTTCTCTATGTTGGCCGACTCTTGAGAGCTCAAGAAGGAAGAAGATTTCTCAAAAATTTCAAGCTCCCAACTAGCTCAATCTTCCAAACCACTTGCATAAATTAGTTTCTACTCCATAAACTTCTTCCATTAGGTGCTAGTGAGTTGTTTGGTGAAGTTTTTTGGAGAAGCTAAGGTGGTCTACAACTTTCTCTCTCTTGTTTAGTAGGTAAGTGATGTTTACACTTCCTCTTACACCTAATGATGTTTAATTTGTGCCTAATGGTGGCTATAGTGTTGGAAATTGTGGTTTATTTCTTGGTTTGGAATGAATTGGTGAAGTTTTTATTTTTTTGAGGAATTTGCTGGTTTAATGTGATCATGATGTTGTGGTTATCTATGATGATTGGAAATGTTATGTAATGAAGCTAGAAGGTGGAAAAAGTGGACAATTGCAATCAATTTCTGTTTTGGAAGAAATTTCAGAAAATTAGGGTTCTTGAGGGAGCATTCTGCCCGAATTTTTAGCTCCTATATAGAGGCCGAATTGGCCTTTGCTTAAAACATGAAAGTTGTAGGTATTGATGTGTTTGAGATGCCTGTAAAATTTCAGGTCATTTGGAGTAGTGTAGAGTGAGATATGTCGATTTTACTGTTGCTGTTCTGGGTGATCAGAATGTGCGAACTGCGATTGTAATCGTCTGTTTTGACTGGAATTGCTTTGGATTTGGATGTTGGTGTCTTCTGATGAAATGTAGCTTGATGTCTTAGCTATCATATTCCTTTGGAATCAATGCGTTTGGACCTGTGTAGACTGAGTTGGACGAATTACAGCATTGTGTGATTTGGGAACCTGCAATTACGATTCTGGTTTGGTATTCTGCCTTTTTGACCTAGTTGTGTTAGGATTTGGACTGAGTGACCTTCTACATTGTTGTAGCCCTGGTTCTTAGCTTCGAAACGGTGGGTCTTGCACCTTCATCCGACCATCGTAGTGCTTTTGGTACCATTACCGTAAAAGGACGTCAAAACTGTTTTTCTGGTTTTGAGCTTAACTTTCATTTCCGGACTTTTCCCTAGCTTGACTTGTACTAGTACTACTTGGAACTTGCTGAATGACTATTGGATGAACTTGTTGTTGTGTGTGTACCTTTGGGTTGGAATGAGGAAATTATGAAGCCATGACGGCTGGAAAAGTAAGCAAATTCAGGGGAAGTGCTGTCCGAACTTTTAAAGGACTTGGTTGCTTTGCGTTTGTGCTTTAGGGCTTGGACTTGAATGATGAAATTGGCTATATTGGACGAGGATTATGAACCGTGGAGGTGAGTGACCTCAAACTATTTCTAAAATTATTTATGAACCGTTTCTTGCATTATTTACTTTTGAACTGTTTTCAAAGTTACTTTTGGAACTGTTTTATTACATATCATGCGTGCTTGCATATCAGTGTCTTGTTATTATTGATTTTGCTTTCAATGATTGTTAAAACGAGTTTTCTAGGCGAGTGTGTACTTTATCGCACTCGACCTAAATAAATATGAAATTTTAAATGATTAATGATTGAATGCTACTTGCGCATGAATGTAAGCCTTTTGGGCTGAACTGGCCATTGCCCCTTGTTACCGGTCGTCTCGAGCCAGAAGCGGACTCGGTCGGGCGACTAGGACTTGGGTGAACGTTTCGGTATACTCGAGTATTACCTTGTAGGTTGGTGGAGCCTGGCCAAAAGCCAGAGACGGGGTGAATGAATGCACGAATGAAACCAAAATGCAATGAAATGACAGGAGAACGAACGTATCCTTTTCATGAATGTTACTATCGCTTTCCATTGTAAATGTTTCTTGAATTATTGATACTCCATATTGAAATGACATTATTGAAATGAATGATTGTGAAACTGATTTGATAACTGATTTTATTGGTTACTCGCTGAGCTTCTAGCTCACCCCAAAAATGTTTTATTCCCCTCCACAGGGCTCAAGGCGAAGGAAGGGCTTGTAGTGTTTATTCATGGATTATCTCATGTATGGATTGAACTTGGATTTTCCTTTTGTGTAATCATTCATATTGGGATTGTATTGAACATTTAGAATTGATTGGATGTGTAATAGTCTAGTTTTGGACTTCCTCCTGTATACTAATTGTGATCAAGGATCAGAGTGGCGCAGTGGAAGCGTGGACGCTTCGCTGTTGATATGTAAAGTTTGGGAACCTTTGATGTATATTTGATATATATATCTTGAAATTCAATTGAGGACTTTAGTGAACGACTGAGTCCCGGCGAGAGCTGGGCAGGCGGCCCGCCGAACCCTCTGGTTCGCCTTAGGGGGAGGTGGGGTCGTGACACCTGCTCGTTCTTCCGGTTCCGCTTCCATAGGTTCCTCTATCATATTAGTTTCTAACGCTAGAATTCCTGTCACGTCGCATCCTTATGGATTTTCTCATTTCTTACATTCTAATATGAGCTCTCTCGTTTGCTATTACTAACTTCTGTCTTTTACCCATTTAAAAGAGTATCACTCGATCCAGATGGAAGTAAGCTCTTGAACAGTCACAGTGACTGGTCATTTGATGCCCTAGAACACACTGCCGAAAGGATCTACCTGATCCTTACTTAAACTACTATTTCACTCAAATTTCAGGTCAGAAAACCATATTTTTAGGCAAGAGTTGGCATATCATCTATTTATCATCGAAGGCTAATAAAATTATTCAAGATTTCACTACTGGTTCTTTACTTTTAACTTTCAAAAGCTAGACTTGGTCCTTTCGATTCTATTTTTTTTTCACTTTTAATCCTGATTTCTAGTCACATCATAATACAACATACTAAATTCTTCCCAATTCACAAATACACCATTGAATGAAATTTTCTGGTACTCGGGTACAAGAATCCAGAAATACAATAATTCACAGCTCAGGCTAGCCAGTCCCAAGAGTAAATCACCTATATTTGATATTCCTACCCGACGTACATATCTAATTCCCTTAGCAATAGT
This sequence comes from Coffea eugenioides, assembly GCF_003713205.1. Taxonomy (NCBI): domain Eukaryota; kingdom Viridiplantae; phylum Streptophyta; class Magnoliopsida; order Gentianales; family Rubiaceae; genus Coffea; species Coffea eugenioides. The sequence goes on from NC_040040.1 coordinate 39,536,100, forward strand.
AATTAGTTCAATACTTAATAGGCCATTCCCCACAGTCCAAGAACCCTCTCCCGGTTTGAGCTCAATAAGAGCTCTGATACCACCTATGACGACCCCACTTCCTTATAGGGTGTAACCTAAAAGTTAGCGGATCGCCTGCCTGACTCTCGCCAGGACTCACTCACTTACATTAACTTCAGAGATCACATTATCATTGAACAACTGAACATTCACTCTTAAGTACAACTCTAATTAGTTTAAAACATAAATTTGTCCAATAAAAGAAATAAAATACCTGTTCTAAATATCCAGTCTTAATATCACACCAACTCAAACAAAAGTTCAACCGTCTCCATATTCAAAAGAGACCATGACTACACTATATACACAGAATAACGGATCTTCCCAAAATAACTTTCTAGTTCAATCCAATCACTCTTCAATCTCCGACTCCTGTAAGGAAAACAAAGCTAAAAGGGTGAACTTACGCCCGTGAGGTTTTCATGCAAGCAACAATCAATAGGCACTTAAATCAGTACAATTAAGCAAGTAGTGCACATTTCACTAAACAATGGTGATCAAGTATAGCCGCATTCATTGTTGGATGCCGCGTTTGAAATTTTATTTTATTTTTTAAAATAGCTTTGCACCATTGATCAACCAAGTTGATTAACAATGATCAAGTATAGCCGCATCTATTGTTTTTTTTTATTTTTCACTGTTCTTTGCATTGTCAGTTAAAAAAATTTGAAAATAAATTAACTTTATCTCTACGCTGCAAATTTCATTTGCGACGACCCTTAACACAGCATCAATTCCCCCACAACACCAATTTTGGCATGATCTCTTATTTTTGTAATGTTTACAGAAATTTTCCCAATAAAACCCAAGCCCAACAGTATGCACTGTTGTGCATATAAGATTTATTCCTTTTAAGTAGTGTCAAAATATTGTTAAATTCTCTACAAACAATTCATTAGCCTTGTCAAAATTTTGTTAAATTCTCACGAAAATTTAAAATAATTTTGTTCAATTTCTCTAAAGAACAAGGAGTTAAAATGTTTGTGTCAAAATATTTCAAAAAATCCCTCCCACCTATTTTCCTTCAACCTCCGCCGTCTTCAAAAGAGTTTCACGCTTTTTATCTCCTCTCGCAAATCTCTTCCTTCTTCAACCTTTCGTCTTCTTCTCCAAGTGGTGGAAAACTCTGGACCATGAGGTAGTTTCCATTAAACACGTCTGCCTCTCTCTCACCTAAGCAGTATTACCTAAAGAAAGAAAAAGAAACCCACGAAAAGCTTGGTGCCCGCCAAAACTTGCTGTCAAGTGGCGGTACCTAACAACTTTCCCTCCCTCTGTACTTTCTTTTGTTTTTTCTTATTGAATTCCTGAAAATTATGCTTCAATGATTTTGTTGATTAAATTTGATATATGCGGGTGAATGTTGGTCCAAAATGTTTGAAACAGATTTGTGCAAAATGGTTTAAGGCCTTTTGTACCTACCCTGTTTGATGAAATTTCCAAACCAAAATTCTTGTTGTGCAATAGCAAAAGCTTGCTCTTTCTGTCAACCATGCTCTTTTAACAACGGTTGAATGATGTTTTTGGTTTGAGTTTGGGTGATTTTCAAAATTGCTTATACAGTCTCATATTTGTGAATCCGTATAGAGTTTATAGTTATTGTTGTAAAATGGTATAAATAATAGGTCTAATTGGTTGAATTAAATGAGTTGATGACGAGTGTGTATGGTTCACACTTCAAGTATTCCTATTAAGTTATGGTGATAGATATGTTGTTGACTTTATGTTTGTGAAGGTCAATTGTTCTGCTCTTTGATTAGATTCTATAACTTCTAGGATTGTTGAAACAAATTTGACTTGCATTACTAGATGTTGGAAATCACAAAGTTTGATAGCGAGAGGAAAGATTTTTCTGACTTTAGTTGTAACTAGAGCCACGTTCTATTTGTGATGTCTCACAAAATTTTTATTATTTTTTTTTTAAAATTCCATTTCGAGTTTATTTAAATATTTAATTACCCATTTGCTCTGATTATTATTTTCTAACCTCTTTAGATCTAATTACATGGATTTATAGCATCGTTATATTTTTAAAGTGACTCGTTTAAAAATTTAATTTTTGGAAGCTCATTAAGTGAAAATAGTGAATACGCGATTTGGGATTTTAGTTGGTTTGGAAATACCATAAGTTGGGAAAATTGGAGACTCGTATAATGGACTTAAGATAGGTATTTTATGTTTAAATACTCAAGTGATAGTTATTAGTACCATCGTTATAAGAAATTCTTGGAGGTTTAGCTTTATTGCGCTTAATTTGGATATACGCATTTTTACGCGTGCGAGTAATTGAGGAGCCTTAGACCATTATTTTGGAACTATTAAGAGTGAATAATAATAATATGAATGTAAGTGCATTAAAGGTTTAGTGCACTAGTGAAATAAACTCGAGAGGAATCGAGCACAAAACGCGCGCGTACGCGCACTAATGGATAGTTGACTTTTGTATACTTGAAACCCCAATTGCTAAGCTTCTCACGGAAGCCTTATCATCAGCAAACACTCTTCATTTCTCACCTCAACACAACCGAACAGCAAGGGAAAGAAGAACCAGCCTCGCTCCATCACTTTCTACTCCAAATTCGTGCACCAAATCTCAACCAAATCAAACCAAAATTGAACTACACCTAGTTGAACACTTGGGGATCGTATCTAGCTAAAAAGGGGGAGCTTTTCATGGTTCATTTTGAAGCAAGGAGGGGCCAAAAATTCTGTCTTGTTCACCAATCCAAGTAAGTAATGATCAACCACTTAATTCTTAGCTTATGGAAGATAGATTACACTCATGAGCTCTTGGATTCTCATGGGCAGCTTTAAATTGTTAGAAAATTTTGAATGTGGGTTCTATGAACTCCCACTCTTGGATTGATGGCTGATATGATGGTTGATGATGGATTTAATATTGATTTAGTGCTCAAATTGGTAGATTAATGGTGCATAGCTAGTATAAACTTGAAAGAGTGCATGGATGAAAAATTTCCAATTCTGCCCCTGTTATGATCGTGCCTCTTTTTGCGGAATTTTGAGGCTTTAATGGCTTGTATATGATGTTTATATGTTGTATAGATGGTGTATAAAGTTTCATCGAAAAATATTGAGGTTTGGTTGGTCAAATGGATTAATCTCACGAAGCTAGCAAACCTGGAAAATGTTTCCTGTAATGCTCAGACAGCCTTCTTGTTTCAGCCATAACTCTGTGCTCCGATGTCGAAATCAAGTGTCGTCAGTGGCATTTGAAACTAGACATTCCCAGATTTCCAACGGTATAAAATACAACCCCTAATTCCACCCGAGTACCCTGTACCAACCATTTAAAGATGACTGTCCTGTTTCTCTGTTTTCCTGGAACGAAGTTCAGAAGCTACAACTTGAGGCTCAAATTTGAGCTAGTTGTGAGCTGAATTTCATAACGATTTCTTCTTTGAAATTATAGTTTTATGGATCTATTTTCCAACGCCACCAACCGTACTCAATTCCGAGTTGAATTGAGTGATTTGTAATCAAAATACAAAACCTGCCCTGTTCTTGAAAACCCTAAATTTTGGACAGAATTGATGTTAGACTTGGTGTGGACTTGCCAATTGAATTTCTTGGAGTTAAAACACTTACCAAATGTACCATGAATGTTACTTAGGCTTATCCTACACAAATGAACCATGTTTGAAGGATTTTCCTTGGCCAAATGTTTGGAATGGAAAACAAAAGGCTCAAGGCAGTTTTGCCTTAGGATTTTTTGAAACTTTGGTTGTTTAGTTGACTACCTTTCCGAAGTTATTTCTCCATGAAATTTGTTAGAGGGACAACCCTTATATGGTAGTATTATACTGCTAATTATGGTGTTATTCCAAGCCGTTTCATGGCTCAAATAAATTACCAAAGTTCATGACTCGAGTTTGGAAAATCCTTATTACACAAGGGAATTTTGGTAACTTTGAGTTGCCGTATCTTAGTTCTCAAAACTCCGTTTCTCATTCCGATTATTTTGTTGTAAACTTGGATTGCAACTCTAGTAGAGTTCCAAATTTCAAAGGCTAGTTCCAATCAAGTGAATTTTGCTGAAATTTCAAAGTTGGCCAAAAACCAACCTAAATCTGCCTTATGAACCAAAACAGCGACTTTGAGCTTATTTTTGAATGTTTTCCATTTGAAATCTTAGAAAAGTGTATTCTAGGAACTTTTAGTACCTTGGAAGAGGTTTCCAACGGTACCAAGTTTTCCAATTTTCAATATGTGGAAGGTGAGATACGATTTTTCAAAATATCATATCAAAAACTGAAATTTTCCGCATTTCAAGGAAATGAAGTTTTTTTTCAAGTACTCCTTATTCCTTCGATAGTACTTGAACGTTTATGCTTGATTTCCAAGACAAAAGACTCGATTGCTCTTATACTTTAAGAAACTCCACTTGAACCTCGATTTACGAGTAATCGAAGTTCATTTTCATGAAATTTCCCCTAGATTGTACTCGTGCACGATCTTCCTTGATAATTGGGATGTGTGAATGATAATTCACTATTATTTGCTCAGGCACACACGAGGACCTTCAAGAGGATCCCACAGTGAACGCCTAAAGCTCCGAGGGACATTTCTTCCTCATTGCTTATATTGGTGAGTGTCAAGTGTGTGAATTATGTGAAATATCTGCAAATTTATAAGTGTTATATAAATTGGAATTTTTAAACCTTTGAGTCGAGTGTGTACTTTATCGCACTCGTCCTCATTTAAACGAAGTGAACTTGAGTTAGTGAAGTGAAGTGCTTACTTGTTTAAGTAATTGGTTAAGAGAATATATGTGAAGTACTTAAGTGATTATTTATGCTGTGATTACATAAGTCGTTGGAGTGAACCTCCTTGATACAAAAGTGAAAAAGTGGGGGACGCCCAAACTCTCTTATTGGCTAGCCTTGGACTCGAGCCAGCAGGGGCTTGGTCGAGCTCCTCAGTGAACCATGAGATTTCATAAGCTCGACCTATTGAGAGGTCTTGCTTGGCATACTCGCTGAAGTATTGCCTCATAAATGTATTGCGGGCCCGGTGTGGTATGTAAGATTGAGAAGGGGAAGTGTAAGTGATGTTTCTACGGATTAAACCTACCCGGTTGACGGAGTGTCAACGCGTGGAGGTTCCTGATCGTGCAAGTGGAAAATAGCTCCTGAGAGCTCCCATATCCTTGAATTGTTTCTGTTTACTTTTCAGTAAAGTGCTCTTTATTGAATGGTTATTGTTGTAAATTGATTAATTTGGGGGTGTTGCTTGAACTACGTGCCTGTATGTGTGTTCTTGGCCTCACGAGCGTTTTGCTCACCCTATAGATTTGTTTTCCTTAACAGGATTTGTGCTTGAAGTGAGATTCGGAGGAATTTCTCTTTTGTGTACTCATGTAATAGGGTTCCAACTCTTTTGTCTAGACTTTTGGGATATTGTATATTTTGGGCTGTATTATGGAAACCCGATGTAAGGATTGGTTGATTGTTATATTTCGTTAAGCTTAAACGCTTCCGTACTAATTATATTTATCTTTTCTGGATGTTGATTTCTAGCACCGCTATAAGCTTGAATGGTGTTTGCTTGAGTCCTAGCGAGAGTTGGGCAGGCGTCCTGCAGATACCCTTTGGTTCGCCTTAGGGAGAAGTGGGGGCGTCACACTATTGGTCCTCTTTTTTCCCTCACTGAAATCAATTTTGTCAAAGTTGACTTTGAAATTGATTTCTCCATTTTTTGAGCTCCACTGAACCATCACAAGTTGATTATCCATCTCTCATTTGAATTCCTAGCCTACCTAAGATTCCTTTTCTAAACATAAAAGCATCCAACTTTGATTAGGACACTACTAATGTTCTCTTTTTCCATTTTCTTTATTATTTCCTTTTCCTAGAAGAATTTGGGATAAGTTTTAGACAGCTATATAAATAGGGAAAGACGTTAGAATTAGGGTTTAGCTTTTTCTCCTTTTCTCTAGCTATACATCAACTCTTTATTAGGTTTTTTCCATGATGAGCAACTAATTTTCTTCTTCTAACCAAGGAATAATTGAGGATTTGGTTCAATTACAACTGTGGGATCGAATTGTTTTTATTTGTTTCTTTTATTCGTTAATATTCGTATGTTTTTTGATTTAATTTCTCATGGCTGTTTTGTTGTTTGAATATCAAGGGTCCGATATTTAATTCAACTTAATAACCTATTACCTATTGAGACAGTTAAATTCATAATTATTTAATTGTCTTAAATTAGTGGTAACTATGGTGATTGATTTCATGTTTGGGAAACATATGATCTAATCTAAATAAACTCGCTATAAACTCTTGTAATGAGTTTATTGATTAGAATAAGGTTTTTATAGTTTTTAATGCAATTTGAAAATTAAATTTTATGGGAATATCTAGGGTTATTTCTTGATTAGAAAAATAGTTAATGGGCGTACCTTAACCATGGATATGGTATGGAAAAATTGATTGTTATTGCTTGTTTGACAATTATAACTTATTTGTTAATGAATAAATGAAATAATCATTATATCAATGAGCAGTTATATGTACCACTTTTGACGTTTTCTTTTTGGCTAGAGCTTGCTTATTATTGATTTAATTCTAATTTTCTTTTGTTTGATTTCTTTCAATTATGTAAATTGTTTATTTTAATTTTCCAAAAATCCCTCCATAATTCTCACTCTAAAAAGAAACAAATTTCTCTCCAATCCCTGTGGAGACGATTCTACTCACCACTATGTGCAAATTCTTATTTTTCTTGAGTATGTTTTATTATTACACAAGCTTGACACCTAACACTTTTCCTTCTTCCTCACAGTTAATTTATCCGCATTCCTTACGCTAATTGATGCCTTCCCTGTCCTTATGTAAGCGCAAGTAATGATTGATGACAAGACGGGTATTGGCTTTAAATGGAGTATGTTGGGTTGAATTGCAGATTTAATTTCAATGGACAAAAATTCCTATCTAGTTTCTGGAAATTGTGTTAGATTGTTTGGTTAAAGTTATTGTTGATTCTTGTATTTGTGAGTTATGAGTGTTGACTGGTGATTGGAGAGAAACGAACAAATTAAAAGTTTTGGTTGGGGGTGGTCTGATGGTGGCTGTTCAGGAAAAGCTGAATGACTATCAATTTGGAAAATAGAAGAAAAAGTTTGTTGTTAAACAAAAAAGAAAAATAATTTTGATTCATACTCCAAAGCATTATTTACCAAGCACTATTCATTACAATGATACCACTAGTTCATACCCATACTAATTTGTTTGTTTGCATATCACTTCATATCCAATTCCAATTCCAGAGCATGAACAAAGCACCCCTTAAGAGTATGGTAATCATTTCAACAACCAAGGAGGGCAAGTGTAATATTTAGAATTTGATTGGTACTGGGTGTAATTTATTATGAACCTCAGGGGAGATTTTTGAAATTATCCCTTTTCTAAAGAGGATTTAAACTGCTGAATACACATCAATCTCAGCTTTTATCATTAAGTACTTCTATTTTAAAAGAAAATATTAGGCGGTATAGTCAATATTGAGACGGTTATTTTACGTTCTAAATCATTTTAATCTATAAAAGCAAATAAATATTAACCAAGTAGATTTCAAAAAGGTGAAAATGAGATGAATCGGCTTACAAAAAAAAAAGAGAACTAGAATTGTTTTTTCTAGCATAGAGAATTGTGCAAAACAAGATTAGGCAATGAAATTTGGGAAAACAAATCAAGGAGAAAGAAAGTACAATTAACCTGGTAGAAAGGCTTTTTGCAACGAGTACAAGGAGAGGAGAAAGAGATTAGCAGCATAGAGAAAAGATATAATCGAAACGCCACTACGTAGGGTGGAAGGGGAGAGATGGCACAATAAAATTTTTGTCCTTTTTTAAAATTTCAGTTTTAACAAAAGTTTTGGCTCAACAATTCCTTCCTTTTATCATTGTTTTTATGAAATATACAATTCTACTCTTTTCTTTTCTTTTTTCCTTTTGGTAAGCCATATACTTTAATTCATCTTCAGTAAGCAAATAATCCCTATGAAAGTAATACAAAAAAATGCAATACTAATTGTTTACTTTTATTGATCAGAGTAAAGTATATAATCCCTATAAAACCAATAAAAAAATTACAATACAAAATCTAAAGAAAAAAAAATCCTAAATCTGAATACCAAGAGAAATTCCTAATTCGAAATAAAATTCAACATTATGTCTCAATGTGAGTATTCTGGAACTCCAAAGTGAGTATACTATGGCAGCAAAGGCCACATGTCTCCAAACTTATATCCTATTTTGTTTTGGTCTAGGTGAAGTTTTATTTGGAGAATTTTTCTGATAAGTTATAGTATTTTTTGCAGTTGTGACAAATTTTTTATGGGCTATTTACTAAAGTTAAAGTACAAAGTTTCCTCTTAAAATTAAGTTTTGGATTCAAAATTACTTGAGAAGTTTTTTTTTTGTATAATACATTTTGTGCCACAATATATGTGAAAAAAAATGTGATTGAAGGGATAAACTTGTAGCAGAGAAACATGTCTACTAATAAGTTTGAACATAGTTATTAAACCTGACTTGATCTGGTGGTTAAATTAGACAACCCGGTGAACTGAGCAATAGATAGGTTTGGGTCTCTAATTACATAGGATGTGAACAAAAATTGTCGACTTATCAATGAACTGACGGTTCAATTGGATTGAACCGAAAACTCGATTGGTTGAACTGGGTAGAACATTAGTTATCATTGGAAAAATTCAATTCAATTAAATTGAAAACTTGATAGTTGAATTGGGTAGAACATTAGTTGTTGTTGGAAAAATTTAGACAAGAAACTGTAGGAGTTGGAACTCAAGGCCTCATGCATTTAGACAAGATGTTGTAGTGGTTCAAACTCAAGACCTCATGCATTTAAGCAAAGAGTACTTAACACTTGGCCACTAACTCACATGCTAGTTATTAAACTATGTTATATTATATATTAGTCAATTGTTTCTTTATTTTGTTTACTTCTCTAAAATAAAATTTATTTGGGATCTTTTAATAAAAAGTATTACTGCACAAACTTTATAAGTTATGAATTGGATTTCAAAAATAAAATATTATACAATTCATTTTAAAGGGAAATATTAATCCTAATAATCTTTTACACTTAACATTCGTAAATAAACTAAATAATTACACTAAATATAGGTAAAATTTTATACTTGAAATTTGATGGATTACTAATTAAATTTTGGTTTTATTGATTCCTATTGTCGCGCCCCACTTTTCGATTCGAGTTGAATTGTGTTGTATGTGTGTTGTGTAATGTGTGAACGTGTGCAAAATGAAAAGTAAAAGGCCATGGGACTCAGAATGCGACGATTTGGCCAAGTGAAGTTCAAAAGGGTTTTTTTTTGTATCAAAAATGGAGTCGCCACTTGGTATAGAGTTAGGGTGTACCAAGTCACCCAAAAAGTGTTTTTTGTTTTTGAATAAAAAAAGTAAATAAACCCTTTTTGAGAACTTTGGGTCTACGTAACCAAAAGAGGGATCGGGGGTCACATTTGACGAAGAGGAAGGCAAGGATAAAAATCCAAGGCACCCCTTCGACCTAGCCAAGGCTAGTTGCGTGACTTGAACCATTTTTCCTAATTTTTCTACCCAAGGTATGTATCGCATATTGGATATGTCTATATGAATGCAAAAACCTAGACCTAGGGGTATTGGGGGAAATTTCTCTTCAAAGGTTGAGTGGTGCTAATCACATTAATTGTGAAGCCCAATAATGATCCTTTTGGAGAGGTCACACCTAAACCTAAATGACGTGAAAAATGAGTGGAATGCATGCCATGTGAAAGTGTGAGTTTGTGTGAAGTGAGAAAAATGATAAAAGTAATAAGATAAGAGTGAAGGTGTGCGAATGTAGATGAAAGTACTCGTGTGCGAGTGAAGATAAAAAAGTGTTCGTGTGCAAGTGAAGGTGAAAAGTGTTCGTGTGCAAGTGAAGACAAAAAAGGTGCATGTGTGCAAATGAGGCAAAAGTGAAAGTGTAATGATAGAGTGGATTGAGAATGCATGAGCCTAGGGAATTCATGCATATTGGGTACGGGGAGACCTAAATCGTGACTTGATTTTCCCTTTGATTAGAAGGCAAAACTAGCGTGCTAAGGCTATCGAGTAGCCACACTCGCTCGTTTCCCTTATCGGAAGGGGACTCTCCAAGCAAATGAACCCTAACTAGCATGAAATGCAAAAAATCCTAAAATGGAGGGAAAAGGGGTTCGAGGAGCATGCCAAGTGATAAAACTAAGAAAAATGCATGATATGTGGTGAACAAGCAAATGATATGCACTAACAAAAAGGGATGGCCTAATGAGCCACAACTAGCATTGGACTAGTGTGGTGACGTACATTCATCCATTCCATTCATTCATGGTTATGAAAGCAAGTAGACATGCCAAAACACTCGTAAACACGTAGCACGTAGCACTTAGCATGCTCGACTAGATGCAAGAGCCTACTAAAGCAATTAAACATGTAGCAACAAAAACAAGCAACCAAGGGGAAGGGGAAATGGACCAGATGCTCTACGAGCCCTATCTATTTCAAGCCAAGAGGTGTACACATACCCCATAAAAGCATAAAGGGGAAAGGGAAATGGACCAGATGCTCTCCGAGCCCTATCTATTACAAGCCAAGAGGTGTACACATACCCCATAAAACTTAAATAAAGGTAAAAGCAAGTAAATGCAGGCAAGGAGGTAAGGAAAGCGGAGTAGGCATGCATATTCACATAACACGTAGGAGCACATAAGGCTAAATGTAGTGCAAATGAGGGATAGAGTGTACCTCCCTTGAAGTGACGCCATAACGTAGTGAAATTACTAACTTACCCTCCAAAATAAAAGAAATGGTCAAGGTACCAATTTATTTACGAAAAATTAAAGAAATGGGCAAAACAAAGCTTGCCTAATCATAAAGCCCCTAAAATCATGAATTAAGTGCAATGGCAACAAAACACCGTAGTTAATTGAAACAAACAAGCAATAAAGTTGTAAAATTAAAACTGCCAAGGACTAAATTGAAGACATTATTCAATTGGTTGGGTCATAGTAAGATAAAGGGAGACTTGGGGGACCAAAGTGCAATTTTCAAGATTGTTTCATGCATGCATACGTAGGAGTTCAAGCCTCTGCAATGTTTTCGGCCAAACGAAATTACTGCATTTTAACAGGTTTCTTAGATGCAATCCCAAATTCATGCAGCAGGATTTTTCAACCAAGCATCAAAAGCTTTGGATTAAGGCAAAAACCACAACAATACTACAACTCAAACAATCAACAAACATAGAAAGAAACAATGCAAGCTCCCAAAATTTTATGCAGCTCATGCAATCTACGAAGAGAAAACAGGCGTCTGCAACAACTCCCTTAAACATTCAGCAGCCAAAAATACACATCCGAATGCAGATTTGCCTTGAAAACCAATTCTTTGATCAAAACCATGGCATGAAACTAAACAACAAAGCCCATAACTTCAATGATCAAACAAGCAAGAAACATAACAGCAATCGATGCCACAAGAAAACAAGATCTGGACAGGATGTCATGAAACATGATTTGATAACCTGGAGTTCATTTTCCAACCAAGAAATGGATACTAATTGTCAAGCTAATATTCCCTTCATGTTCAAACTAATTGCTAGATAATATTTATAACCTAACAGTCAGATAACAAAACGAGGGAACATGTTAATCAAACCACAAGTTCAATCAAACAAAAGGAGCAAACAACTGTCCGCATATATTGCTACAATGAGCTGAAAATTTCATGCTTATTGCAGCTTTTGCGTTTGTAACCTTGGCCCAACAAAAGGTCCACAGATTCCATGAGCAAGTTCAGTCAAAACTTCATTTTCATAACACTACGATGGAACATTATCTAAACTGAATAACCATAATCATGATAATCCAACTTACAAAAGAAAACAGCAAACAAAAGGAAGTAAAATGCAGCCTAATCGCAATGGGCAAAGCTATAGCAGATTTTCCTCTGAGGACTTCCCAACCAAACCCATCATTTTGTTTCATATAAACCTCAAATCTCAGCATAGCCACCGAAAGGAAACTCAAACAGGTTACCCAAGTTTGCAAGGAAAGGTACAGATCATTGTATAAAGAGTAAACAGGAATCAAGGGGAATGAAAACAGCATAAATGCGAAATTACAACCTAACCACAATGAAATGGCTGCAGCTGCCATGAGCCGAAAGCTTCAAACTCACTGCAGCCGACTTGTGCACACAAAATCCCACCCCCAACGTCATCTAATCCCAAGAGACAAAATGATCAAGCAAAAACTGCACCCAAAACACAGGTAAACAACGAAAAGGAAGCATCTTTGTCTTGTAGAATGCAAGCAAAACGTAAGGAAATAGCAGAAAACCAACTTGATTCTCCCCATAAGCAATCATCAGAGAAGACAAGCAAGTTAATAACTCTGATTTTCATCCTTTTGCTAGCAAATATTAAGGATAAGAGGGAGGAAGAATCCATTACAGTGTTTTTCTCAAAATTTCGATGGCGATGGCGGTGGGTCTTGGCAAGCGATGGCTACTTCCAGCTCTCCATCCGTTGTTTTGCTATTGGTTCAAGGCCTCCCTCCGTTGGCCTCTTTTGATTTCTTTTACTCTCGGCCGCAACTGCAGCTCTCCTGTTTCGTTTTTCCTGAAACCCCCCCCCCTTGCACTTAGCCGTAGCTGCCCTTTTGCTTTAGTTTCCCTTCCTCCGTTCACTCCCTGAAAACCTCCAATCCCCCGTCACTCTTAGCTCCCCAGTTTTTCTTTTTTCCGTTCTCTTCTCTCCAACCTCTCCCGTAGCTCCTCCCCCGGTTTCTTTTCTTTTTTGCTTTTGTTTTTTCCCCTTTTTTTCTCCCCCTTGCGGCTCCTGTTTCTTTTTCTATTTATACCAAGAACCCCCTCCTAAACCCTTAACAAACTCCCTCTGTATTTGCAGCTAAGGAGCTGCCTCAAAGTTCCTTTGCAAGCTGCGAAAATGCAGCTTGCATGCACGTAGCCTCTTTTTTTTTTTTTTTTTTCCGAAGCTATTAATACAAAAATTAATAAAATGTAAATAATAATAACAACAAAAATAACAGAATTGAACACAACTTAAAATAACTAAATAAAGTGGCCATTTTTCAATTTTCCAATTTTTCATTTTTTCATCATTTTCTTTTTCTCAAAATAACTTAATAAAAATAACTAATGTGCCCAAAGATTGAATTTAAAGAAATAAACATATTTTTGTGAACAAATTTTCCTTTTTCTTTTTTTTTCTAAAAGCTCTTCGCTAACTTTAAACTTAAAAGCTAAAACCAAAAATTAAAACTAAAAGTAAACAACGAACGCAAGCAATCTAAAATGAAAATCATGAAATAGATGCTATATAAAATTATTCAAAATTTGGTGTCTACACCTATAAGAATTAATAATTCTATAATAAATTAGACTATATGAGCATTTGTTATGGTATAGTTTATTACAATTTAAACCATATAGCCTATATAAAAAAATTATGAGACATAACATTTAAATATATTTAGTGATCCACCAGTTAAACCACTCACCATCGATTGAACTAGTGATTCGTTGATCCACCTTTTTTGTCGGGTTCCTCTTCAAACCGGGTTTAATAACTAAAAAAAATTCAAAAAGATTCATGTCTAATCAATTTTGGATTAATTTTTTATACACTGTATACACCATCACCATTAGATACATGATAACTTATCTAAATTTAAAATTAAAATTAAAATTTTGCTTATGTGTCATGTATTCACCGTGATAGTGTATATATTAGGTTTGGGTTTTATCCAACCAATTGTTTATTTTATTGGGTTTGGGTTTTATTCCAATAACCATTTAGTTTGTTTTGCTTGAGTTTTATCTCACTGACCATTTATTTTGTTGGGTTCAAAATAAACGGTGGCTTCAAAATAAACGGTCGGTGCAATAAAATGGTGAATTTCCAAAAATAATGCAAATGAGAGAAAAAATCGGAGAAGTGGTGTTGTGTGATAATTGAAGGGTCTCCACAAATGAAATTATCGGCTATTAAAAAAACCAATTTCCTTTTCCATTTTTCTTTTGCGATTGAGAAGGAAAATTTTGTTTTCACTTTTTTTTTGAATATGCTTCGTCGCATGCAATAGTGCATGCGGCGAGCTTTCTAATAGCCACATGCATAGATCAATTTTTTTTAATGAAACCCTAAAATATAATAACTAAACCCTAATTCCAAATTTATAAATCGTAAACCCTACTTTATAAAATCTAAACCCTAATTTATAAATCCTAAATCCAAATTTATAAATCTTAAACTCGAATTTATAAAGTCAAAATCCTAATTTATAAACCCTAAATCCAAATTAATAAATCTTAAATACTAATTTATAAAGCTGAAATCCTAATTCATAAAATTTGAACCCTAATTTATAAACCCTAAATCGTAATTTATAAACCCTTAATCCAAATTTATAAATCAAAAACCCTAATTTATAAAGCCTAAACCCTAATTTATAAATCTTAAATCCAAATTTATAAATCTTAAACTCTAATTTATAAAATCAAAATCCTAATTTATAAACCCTAAATCCAAATTAATAAATCTTAAATACTAATTTATAAAGCTGAAATCCTAATGCATAAAACTTGAACCCTAATTTATAAACCCTAAGTCATTATTCATAAACCCTTAATCCAAATTTATAAATTGAAAACCCTAATTTATAAAGCCTAAACACTAATTTATAAATCCTAAATCCAAATTTATAAATCTTAAACTCTAATTTATAAAGTCAAAATCCTAATTTATAAGTTCAAAATCCAAATTACTAAATCTTAAATACTAATTTATAAAGCTAAAATCCTAATTTATAAAACTTGAACTTTAATTTATAAACCCTAAATTGTAATTTATAAACCCTTAATCCAATTTATAAATCAAAAATACTAATTTATAAAGCCTAAACCCTAATTTATAAAGCCTAAATCCAAATTTATAAATCTTAAACTCTAATTTATAAAGTCAAAACCCTAATTTATAAACCCTAAATCCAAATTAATAAATCTTAAATACTAATTTATAAAGTTGAAATCCTAATTCAAAAAACTTGAACCCTAATTTATAAACCCTAAATCATAATTGATGACCCTAAACAAAAGAAATGGTCCTAAAATGTATTATGCTTTTAAGCAAAAATTAAGTTAAAAATATACAATTTTGTTTTTGCCACAGATTTAAATTGAACGCAGTTCAATCTAGGCCCATGTAAGTGTACACTTTATCAACCAGCTCGAAATGACCTATGCTATTTTTTACTAAAATGGCTATTTTGCATATCGGAGGATCATATGAAAATGTTCCTTCGATTTCTACTATTTTTCCTCCCCAATAAAACAGAATCACCAATGCGAGATCCGTGGACATATTTGTACCTAATTTTATGAATATTATTTATTTCAGATTCAAGCACTTAGGTGATTCTCAACACAAATTTAGATTAACTAAACTAAAATTTATCACATCCATAAAAAAATAATCATGAACGAAATAATATGCAGTTGTGAGGACTCGTAAAATTATTATTTTTCGACTCCTATTTTTGCTCATTTAATTATTTATTCAAATATTTGCTTCGATTATTATTTTCTAGCCTTATTAGACTTAAATACATGGAGTTATGACTTCATTATATTTTTAAAGTGACTCGTTTCAAAAATTAAATTTTTTTTGGAAGCTCGATTAATGAAGATAGTGAAAACGTGTTTAAAAACTTTAGCCATTTGGGAGTACAATAAGTTCAAAACTTGGAGACATGTACAATGGTCCTAAAATAGGAAATTCTAGGTTTAAGTACTCAAGTGATAGTTAGAGGTACGATCGTTACAAGCATTTCTCGAAAATTTTACTTTATCGCGCCTAAATTGGAAATACGCGTTTTCACGCGCGCGCTTAATTGAGGGACTTTAGACCATTAATTTGGGACAATTAAGAGTGAATAATATTTATATGAATATAAGTGCCTTCGAGGTTTAATGCACTGGCGAAATAAACTCGAAAGGAATCGAGCACAAAACACGCGCATATGCGCACTATTTGCGGTTGACTTTTGCGCACCTAAACTCTTAATCCTTAAGCTGCCTTTGTAAGCCAAAAAGTCAGACCAAACATCTCATTCTCCTAGCTGTCTTGGCCGGCCAGCAAGCTGCAAAGAAACAACCGAAGTTCTTCAACTTTTCACTCTAAAATCTTGCTCAAATCACTACCAAATCCTCTCAAATTTTAACACTACTTAGCTTAAGACTTGGGGATCATATCTAGCTAAAAAAGGGGGAGCTTTTCACGGTTCACTTAGGAGCAAGGAGGGGCCGAAATTTCTGACTTGTTCATCAACCAAAGTAGGTATTGATCCACTCTAAAATTCTTGTCCTTTGGAAGTTAAATTACACTTATGAGTTTAGATATTCTTGTGGGTAGCTTGTTTTTTGTGTAAAAATGAAATGGGTGGGCTCTATGAACTCCCACCCTTGTCTTGGAGGCTGATCTCATGCTTGATGATGTTTATAATGTTGGTTTAGTGTTTGAAATGGTGGATTAATGGCGTATAATTAGTAGAAACTTCAAGGAACTCATGGGATAGAAATTTCTGATTTTGCCCCTGCCTTGTTCGGTTATTTTAAGGCCAATTTTTGATGATCTAATGGCTTTAATATGATGTTTATGTGTTGTATTAGTTGTGTAAAAATTTTCATTGGAAAATATTGAGGTTTGGTTGGGCAAATGAATTTCTTTGTGAAACTAGTCAAGCTGGAAAACTGTTCCCGTAATGCTCAGACCAGTGTTCGTATTCCGTCCATAACTCCGTGCTCCGACGTCCAAATCAAGTGTCATCAGCGGCATTTGAAACTAGACATTCCCACCTTTGCAACGGAATAAAATGTACGTTCTAGTTCCATGTGTGTGACTCTTTTGAACTCAGCTGTTCTGTTTCTCTGTTCTGCTGGAATGAAATACAGAAGCTGTGATTTGAAATTCGATTTCGAGCTAGTTGTGTACTGAATTTCAAAATGTTTTCTTTTGTGAAATTTTAGCCCTATGAATGTATTTTCCAACACTATCAACCATGCTCAATTCCGAGTTAAATTGAGTGAGTCATGATCAAAATAAGGTGACTGCCTTGTTCTTGAAAACCCTTCGATTTGGACAGATTTGATGTGAGACTTGTTGTGGGATTGACTAGAGATAGAAAATTCAAATCATGGGACTGGCCCGAACAGGCTTTAATCACGGGACTGACCCGAATAAGCTTTGAATTGTGGGACTGACCCGAAAATGCTCTTGATCGTGGGACTGACCCGAATGAGCTTTTGATCATGGGACTGACCCGAAAATGCTTTTGATCGTGGGACTGACCCGAATAAGATTTTAATCGCGGGACTGACCCGAACAGGCTTTGAATCGCGGGACTGACCCGAAAATGCTCTTGATCGTGGGACTGACCCGAAAATGCTTTTGATCGTGGGACTGACCCGAATAAGATTTTGATCATGGGACTGACCCGAAAATGCTTTTGATCGTGGGACTGACCCGGAAATGCTTTTGATCGTGGGACTGACCCGGAAATGCTTTTGATCATGGGACTGACCCGGAAATGCTTTTGATCATGGGACTGACCCGAAAATGCCTTCGATCGTGGGACTGACCCGAAAATGTTTTTTGATAAAATTTTGTCATGATAAAGTGAGGTTGGCGGCACGACATCCAGGCCCAACGTGATAAAGTGAATGGTCAGCGGGATAAGACCCAGTCCTACCATCCAATTGGTCAAGAACTTGAATTTGATTTGTCAGGAATCAAGAAATTTGATTTTCCAAGTAACAAAAATTTGAATTTGATTTTTGATTTTTGACTTTTGAATTTTCTGATTTTTCGAGAGAATTTTTCAAAAAATAATTTGCCCCAGTGTAGGGCCTTCTCTTTCCCTTCTTTCTTCTCTTTCTTCGGCGTCGGCCTTCCACATCGCCAGATGCTCTTTCGTCGATTTCAACTATGAATACCTGCACAGGGGGCTTTCATGCATTCAAATTTTCATGAAAAGGGCAGCGTGATTGACTTGAAAAAATACATTATTTGATTCTTGGACGAAATCCTCAATTGGATTACACAAATATTTGCCCCTGTGTGGGCTTATTTTGTGAAATCTCATAAACAAAAATTTGCCCCAGTATGGGCCCACTTGACTTCAAAAATTTTGCTTGGATGACGCTCCATTTGTTTGAACAAAGTAAGCATAGCATGTGAAGAAAATTGAAATGTCTTGCTTAAACTCATATAGCAAAATTCATGATGAATATTTCCAAGATAACACCAAATTCAAGAAGATTTCTCCCTCACTTTTAGCATCGGTGCTTTGGGTAGTGGGTGACCCTTTCTTGTTGGCTCATCTGTCAGGACCAATCAAGTGACTATATTTTTGATTTGGAAATGGCTAAAGGAAGATGGGAGGTCAAGATTTGTCTCGTTTTGTGCTCATTCGATATCACGTCTTCATGAAAGCAAAATAGTTTGTCACCCTTATATGCCAAGAAAACTGAGTCAACATACAAGCTTGACAGGCTTGCAACAAAATGGGTAGAAACGATAGCTAAACCGGTGAAAACTGGTTATACTCCCATGATCACAAATGATTGATGGATTTCTTACGAGCATAATCCTCACTTTGGATTGTCATGAAAGAATAAGTCAACGATGGACTTTATTAGCTTGTAATTTGGCTTGAAACGAGAGTTAAAAGATAAGTCGTTCAAGGACATTGCACCGAAGATCGCATTTTCCTCAAAAATTTCCCTCATTTTGGATTTCAAGATTTTGGATTTTGACTTTTCCCTCATCATTCACCAGGGACTTTCAGCATCAAATCTTTTTGCATTTTTCTTTTGCATTCGCTCGCTTTTTCCCCTTTTTTTTTCTCTCTTTTTTTCAAAATTGCCCTCGCGGGGTTTCATATGAAGAGCAGTGTCAACCTCACACCCAATCAATTCAGAAATACAGCTAAAATTTCCGGCATCAGAGATTTCCTTGACAAGGCCATTGCAAAGAACAGAAGTCAGGACTTTTGGCTTTTGTAATGGGGTCAGGCGGGGTGTTTAGGCAAGTTAAGGCTTGAAGGCAGATTTCAAAAGCAGTTTGAAAAATCTGAGATCGCATTGTTACCAACCCTATTTTAGGGTTAAACCAGAATTTGCCCCAATTTATGCTCAATTGAGGCTTTTCACTTTCATTTTCTTTTCTTTTGCCTTTTCGGCTTTTTGCCATTCTTTGAAATTTGCCCCAGTTTATTTTTGAACTGAGGTTCTCTTTTCTTCTTTTGCTTTTGATTTTGTTGCTTTTCACTTTTTGAAATTTTCTTTTTCAACACAAACTTGCCCCCAGTGTGGGGTTTGCGATTCTCAGGGGTTGCCAAACGAAATAATTTATTCTGAAGGCTCAAAAAGGATAGCTAGGGATAGAATGTTTGATTGGAAAAGAAGATGGCCTGACTTGTATTCCGTTCCTTACAATAACTCCGAAAGGAAACTTTCGTTAATGGGAAATTTTTGGCATGTATCTGAATTAACTGATTGAGGAAGACCCTTGTTCATCCATATTTGTGAAACGTTGGCGATCCACGCGGACAAATCTCTTCCCTTTCTTTTTCCAAAATTGAATCCCCGATAAATTCAAACTTCTCCAATTTGTGATTCCCTCTTTTCTTTCCTTTTGGCATTTTTGCTTTTCTCTTTTCTCTCTCTTTTTTTTTCAAAATTTCCCAATCTCCTTCCCCAATGTGGGGTGCGATCATATGTGCACTCGAAAAGAACCACCAATTTAGCTCAAACGAGGATGCAAGGGATGATCAGTGTTTAGATTGTAGAAATGATGGCCAAAGTATCATTCTTACACCTCATGACAATCAAAGTAATGCAATGCTCATTAAGAACCCATTCCCTTTTGAAAGTTTTTCCAATGTAGGGTAGAGATCATTAAGGCACTTATGTGAAACGAAATTATTCTTCCATAGGCTCAAATGGAAGAGCAAATGATAAAATGTGTATAGGTAGAGCAAAGAATGCTCGAAGTATCATTCCAAATTTTCAAAACAAACAAGAATAATGCACATTTTTGCTTTCACTTAGATGTGAATTGAATCTGGTTAAACCAATGGGCATTTTTTCTAAGCAAAGTTCGCTCCAATTTGCATTTTATCAATCAATGTGACTGATTTTATTTTGGAATTAAGTGAAGGAGAAAGGTATCTCATGGGCCTTCTGAATGACCTCTTTCAATTTTTTTTTTTTTGAGCACTCTCATTGTGTAACTCGGATCAACAATCTAGTGTACACAAGGATTTTTGAAAGCGTACACTTGTGAATTTTCAGGTTGGAGGTTGAAAAAATCTTAATTTGGTCTTATTTGTCAAAATTCATCATGAAATCTCCAATGAGTAAGAATAAAGAATGAAATGTACATAAATATACACAAAACAATAATTGTCCAAAAATTTTATTGCTGAAAAGTTTGAAACAAAATTCCTCATTCAATTATGATACGAATGAGAAAAGAGAAACTTGTAAAAGGCTCCACATGTACACTTTTCATCTCCTTTTCTTTTGACACAAAAATATATTAACAAGTCAAATATACAGAAATTTCTTTGAAAACAATTATGAACTCTCTTAGAAACTCTTAGCCTAGAGCTTTCAAATGGATCTTTCAGGTTTCCATTGTTGGATCTGCCCAAGAATCAAATAATACTTTCCAAACTTTATCGGATCAAAAATTGTTATCCAATATAGGGAAATATTTTCATTTTATTGCAACATTTTTATGAATGCAGGGGAGGGGGGAAACAAAAGAAAAATACCCCGAGTTAGTGAACAAGAATATAAAATCGGTATGCATGTCCTATGGGGGAACCCTTTTATGCCAAGGGTAGGCCTAGCATGAAAATGCAATCCGTTAGAGTAGGCACCATACTATACCTGATGGATCCAATCAGCTTATGGAGTGAAAAATAATTTGAAAAATTTGGCCATTGGAGTGACGAGAGATTTGTCAAAATGAGGACAACGTCCGAATAGATTGATCACCTTTGATTTGCAAAACACATGGGTTTAACCTTGACGAACTCCTATCGAAGAGATTGGAATTCGTTGACAAATTTCCTCAGTGAATTACGGGTCAAAAACCCTAATTGATCAAGTGATTGGATGCAATGGACGGTTTTCTTCAAAATTGACTAGATTTCCCAATTTGGAATTCGACATTGAAATCCTAATTGGTCAAATGAAATTGACAATTTATTGAAAATCGACCGGATTACCCTAAAAGGGAAATAGGTCAAAAAACGGCTCGGTTGCCCTAAAAATGGGTAAATTGGCCAAATGAATGAAATTGAATTTGATTTATTCAAAAATCGGCCGAATGACCCTAAAAAGGGTAAATTGGTCAAAAGACCCTAAAAAGGGTAATTTGGTCAATTGAATTGATAATTTATTCAAAAGCGACCGAATGACCCTAAAAAGGGTAAATTGGTCAAAAGACCCTAAAAGGGTAAATTGGTCAAAAGACCCTAAAAGGGTAAATTGGTCAAATGAATTGAATGAAATGAATTTATTCAAAAATGATTAGATTGAACTAAAATTGAATGAATTGGAAAAAAGTGGATTGGATAAGATGGATGATTTGTTCAAAAATCGATTGAATTATTCGCCCACTGGGTGGTTTCAAGAAATCATTACAATGCCTTGGTCTATGAGCCTCTAAAATCAAAATTTGGCCTCTATATTTATCGTCTCAACAATGAGGAATCATTTGTGAATTTTCTTCGAATTAATGTCCTTTTACGCAAGGGAATTTTACCAATTTTGAGAAAATGGCCAAAAAGTGATTATTAGATGCTCATATTCCAAAAATTGCTTCATGAAAATGATCGGATCTTTACCTTACCTTGTGCACTACCCCTTCGGATGATACGAGAAAAGTAAACGTGCAAGTCTCATTTGGATTATACATCCGAGACATGGGGTGGTTTATTCCTAACACGGGATCCCCTAAATGGCATTCCCTTTCTAGGGTTTATGCGTGATGCCAGTTTATTAAAGCAATGTAAATATGCAATAAATATGGCCTAGAGGACAAAATAATGCAACGGGGGGAAAGGGTCTAAACATGAAATGTATTTACTGAAAGGTAAGTGCAAAGACTGAAATTTAGACATGTGAGCTATCTAGTGGGTGAGTCACTAAAAGAGTGCCAAAGAGGCCCCTTATTGCTAAGGCACATGAATGCAATCCAAGAAAACAAAAAAATGGTTAGTGCAATTGATAGTACACATAACACATTGGGAGCAATTAAGAAAAGAAATACAATAAAGCAAGTAAAAGGGGTGGAACCCCTTCCCTCGTGCCTAATGTGCTTAAAATAGGGTGAGGCCGACTCTACCTTAGGTCATTCTAATATGGATGCATGAGGCTGGGGTTCACTAATGCCTAGACTCGATAAAGCTTCGGCTCCCAAGCCTTCAGACCTAAAGGCGAAGGGTCATCACTCCCAGGGCCTTCGGTCGGTGGCTCGAGTGATCCCTTAGGTAGCGCTATGGGCGCAGAGCACACCATCCGCCTACCCAAGGCAATCGGTCCTAGTCCTACAAGGCGGTGTGGGATGGCGCCCACGAAAATAAAAATAAAATGGGATGAAGCAAGTAAACGTGCACGTATGAAGTGTTCCCCTATTTTGAGGGAAGGGGTGAGAACCATGCGAGGCTCTAAAGGTGACACACCCCCCCAAATGCAATGCAAGCGCGAGATAATCAAGTAAACAACATCCAATCAACCAATCACACATACGTGAGTGAGGGAATAGTTAGATATGCGCGCGAGGCAAAAGGCCCTAAAATAGAAAATGCAACCCTAATATCCAAATGCAATGCATAAAAAGGGTAGAAAAAGGAAACGAATGGCTAAGTCAAATGCTTGGACCCACTTAGGAAGTCCCCAGTGGAGTCGCCAACTGTCGCGCCCCACTTTTCGATTCGAGTTGAATTGTGTTGTATGTGTGTTGTGTAATGTGTGAACGTGTGCAAAATGAAAAGTAAAAGGCCATGGGACTCAGAATGCGACGATTTGGCCAAGTGAAGTTCAAAAGGGTTTTTTTTTGTATCAAAAATGGAGTCGCCACTTGGTATAGAGTTAGGGTGTACCAAGTCACCCAAAAAGTGTTTTTTGTTTTTGAATAAAAAAAGTAAATAAACCCTTTTTGAGAACTTTGGGTCTACGTAACCAAAAGAGGGATCGGGGGTCACATTTGACGAAGAGGAAGGCAAGGATAAAAATCCAAGGCACCCCTTCGACCTAGCCAAGGCTAGTTGCGTGACTTGAACCATTTTTCCTAATTTTTCTACCCAAGGTATGTATCGCATATTGGATATGTCTATATGAATGCAAAAACCTAGACCTAGGGGTATTGGGGGAAATTTCTCTTCAAAGGTTGAGTGGTGCTAATCACATTAATTGTGAAGCCCAATAATGATCCTTTTGGAGAGGTCACACCTAAACCTAAATGACGTGAAAAATGAGTGGAATGCATGCCATGTGAAAGTGTGAGTTTGTGTGAAGTGAGAAAAATGATAAAAGTAATAAGATAAGAGTGAAGGTGTGCGAATGTAGATGAAAGTACTCGTGTGCGAGTGAAGATAAAAAAGTGTTCGTGTGCAAGTGAAGGTGAAAAGTGTTCGTGTGCAAGTGAAGACAAAAAAGGTGCATGTGTGCAAATGAGGCAAAAGTGAAAGTGTAATGATAGAGTGGATTGAGAATGCATGAGCCTAGGGAATTCATGCATATTGGGTACGGGGAGACCTAAATCGTGACTTGATTTTCCCTTTGATTAGAAGGCAAAACTAGCGTGCTAAGGCTATCGAGTAGCCACACTCGCTCGTTTCCCTTATCGGAAGGGGACTCTCCAAGCAAATGAACCCTAACTAGCATGAAATGCAAAAAATCCTAAAATGGAGGGAAAAGGGGTTCGAGGAGCATGCCAAGTGATAAAACTAAGAAAAATGCATGATATGTGGTGAACAAGCAAATGATATGCACTAACAAAAAGGGATGGCCTAATGAGCCACAACTAGCATTGGACTAGTGTGGTGACGTACATTCATCCATTCCATTCATTCATGGTTATGAAAGCAAGTAGACATGCCAAAACACTCGTAAACACGTAGCACGTAGCACTTAGCATGCTCGACTAGATGCAAGAGCCTACTAAAGCAATTAAACATGTAGCAACAAAAACAAGCAACCAAGGGGAAGGGGAAATGGACCAGATGCTCTACGAGCCCTATCTATTTCAAGCCAAGAGGTGTACACATACCCCATAAAAGCATAAAGGGGAAAGGGAAATGGACCAGATGCTCTCCGAGCCCTATCTATTACAAGCCAAGAGGTGTACACATACCCCATAAAACTTAAATAAAGGTAAAAGCAAGTAAATGCAGGCAAGGAGGTAAGGAAAGCGGAGTAGGCATGCATATTCACATAACACGTAGGAGCACATAAGGCTAAATGTAGTGCAAATGAGGGATAGAGTGTACCTCCCTTGAAGTGACGCCATAACGTAGTGAAATTACTAACTTACCCTCCAAAATAAAAGAAATGGTCAAGGTACCAATTTATTTACGAAAAATTAAAGAAATGGGCAAAACAAAGCTTGCCTAATCATAAAGCCCCTAAAATCATGAATTAAGTGCAATGGCAACAAAACACCGTAGTTAATTGAAACAAACAAGCAATAAAGTTGTAAAATTAAAACTGCCAAGGACTAAATTGAAGACATTATTCAATTGGTTGGGTCATAGTAAGATAAAGGGAGACTTGGGGGACCAAAGTGCAATTTTCAAGATTGTTTCATGCATGCATACGTAGGAGTTCAAGCCTCTGCAATGTTTTCGGCCAAACGAAATTACTGCATTTTAACAGGTTTCTTAGATGCAATCCCAAATTCATGCAGCAGGATTTTTCAACCAAGCATCAAAAGCTTTGGATTAAGGCAAAAACCACAACAATACTACAACTCAAACAATCAACAAACATAGAAAGAAACAATGCAAGCTCCCAAAATTTTATGCAGCTCATGCAATCTACGAAGAGAAAACAGGCGTCTGCAACAACTCCCTTAAACATTCAGCAGCCAAAAATACACATCCGAATGCAGATTTGCCTTGAAAACCAATTCTTTGATCAAAACCATGGCATGAAACTAAACAACAAAGCCCATAACTTCAATGATCAAACAAGCAAGAAACATAACAGCAATCGATGCCACAAGAAAACAAGATCTGGACAGGATGTCATGAAACATGATTTGATAACCTGGAGTTCATTTTCCAACCAAGAAATGGATACTAATTGTCAAGCTAATATTCCCTTCATGTTCAAACTAATTGCTAGATAATATTTATAACCTAACAGTCAGATAACAAAACGAGGGAACATGTTAATCAAACCACAAGTTCAATCAAACAAAAGGAGCAAACAACTGTCCGCATATATTGCTACAATGAGCTGAAAATTTCATGCTTATTGCAGCTTTTGCGTTTGTAACCTTGGCCCAACAAAAGGTCCACAGATTCCATGAGCAAGTTCAGTCAAAACTTCATTTTCATAACACTACGATGGAACATTATCTAAACTGAATAACCATAATCATGATAATCCAACTTACAAAAGAAAACAGCAAACAAAAGGAAGTAAAATGCAGCCTAATCGCAATGGGCAAAGCTATAGCAGATTTTCCTCTGAGGACTTCCCAACCAAACCCATCATTTTGTTTCATATAAACCTCAAATCTCAGCATAGCCACCGAAAGGAAACTCAAACAGGTTACCCAAGTTTGCAAGGAAAGGTACAGATCATTGTATAAAGAGTAAACAGGAATCAAGGGGAATGAAAACAGCATAAATGCGAAATTACAACCTAACCACAATGAAATGGCTGCAGCTGCCATGAGCCGAAAGCTTCAAACTCACTGCAGCCGACTTGTGCACACAAAATCCCACCCCCAACGTCATCTAATCCCAAGAGACAAAATGATCAAGCAAAAACTGCACCCAAAACACAGGTAAACAACGAAAAGGAAGCATCTTTGTCTTGTAGAATGCAAGCAAAACGTAAGGAAATAGCAGAAAACCAACTTGATTCTCCCCATAAGCAATCATCAGAGAAGACAAGCAAGTTAATAACTCTGATTTTCATCCTTTTGCTAGCAAATATTAAGGATAAGAGTGAGGAAGAATCCATTACAGTGTTTTTCTCAAAATTTCGATGGCGATGGCGGTGGGTCTTGGCAAGCGATGGCTACTTCCAGCTCTCCATCCGTTGTTTTGCTATTGGTTCAAGGCCTCCCTCCGTTGGCCTCTTTTGATTTCTTTTACTCTCGGCCGCAACTGCAGCTCTCCTGTTTCGTTTTTCCTGAAACCCCCCCCCCTTGCACTTAGCCGTAGCTGCCCTTTTGCTTTAGTTTCCCTTCCTCCGTTCACTCCCTGAAAACCTCCAATCCCCCGTCACTCTTAGCTCCCCAGTTTTTCTTTTTTCCGTTCTCTTCTCTCCAACCTCTCCCGTAGCTCCTCCCCCGGTTTCTTTTCTTTTTTGCTTTTGTTTTTTCCCCTTTTTTTCTCCCCCTTGCGGCTCCTGTTTCTTTTTCTATTTATACCAAGAACCCCCTCCTAAACCCTTAACAAACTCCCTCTGTATTTGCAGCTAAGGAGCTGCCTCAAAGTTCCTTTGCAAG
This sequence comes from Coffea eugenioides, assembly GCF_003713205.1. Lineage (NCBI taxonomy): Eukaryota > Viridiplantae > Streptophyta > Magnoliopsida > Gentianales > Rubiaceae > Coffea > Coffea eugenioides. The sequence continues at coordinate 39,563,006 of NC_040040.1, forward strand.
CTGCGAAAATGCAGCTTGCATGCACGTAGCCTCTTTTTTTTTTTTTTTTTTCCGAAGCTATTAATACAAAAATTAATAAAATGTAAATAATAATAACAACAAAAATAACAGAATTGAACACAACTTAAAATAACTAAATAAAGTGGCCATTTTTCAATTTTCCAATTTTTCATTTTTTCATCATTTTCTTTTTCTCAAAATAACTTAATAAAAATAACTAATGTGCCCAAAGATTGAATTTAAAGAAATAAACATATTTTTGTGAACAAATTTTCCTTTTTCTTTTTTTTTCTAAAAGCTCTTCGCTAACTTTAAACTTAAAAGCTAAAACCAAAAATTAAAACTAAAAGTAAACAACGAACGCAAGCAATCTAAAATGAAAATCATGAAATAGATGCTATATAAAATTATTCAAAATTTGGTGTCTACACCTATAAGAATTAATAATTCTATAATAAATTAGACTATATGAGCATTTGTTATGGTATAGTTTATTACAATTTAAACCATATAGCCTATATAAAAAAATTATGAGACATAACATTTAAATATATTTAGTGATCCACCAGTTAAACCACTCACCATCGATTGAACTAGTGATTCGTTGATCCACCTTTTTTGTCGGGTTCCTCTTCAAACCGGGTTTAATAACTAAAAAAAATTCAAAAAGATTCATGTCTAATCAATTTTGGATTAATTTTTTATACACTGTATACACCATCACCATTAGATACATGATAACTTATCTAAATTTAAAATTAAAATTAAAATTTTGCTTATGTGTCATGTATTCACCGTGATAGTGTATATATTAGGTTTGGGTTTTATCCAACCAATTGTTTATTTTATTGGGTTTGGGTTTTATTCCAATAACCATTTAGTTTGTTTTGCTTGAGTTTTATCTCACTGACCATTTATTTTGTTGGGTTCAAAATAAACGGTGGCTTCAAAATAAACGGTCGGTGCAATAAAATGGTGAATTTCCAAAAATAATGCAAATGAGAGAAAAAATCGGAGAAGTGGTGTTGTGTGATAATTGAAGGGTCTCCACAAATGAAATTATCGGCTATTAAAAAAACCAATTTCCTTTTCCATTTTTCTTTTGCGATTGAGAAGGAAAATTTTGTTTTCACTTTTTTTTTGAATATGCTTCGTCGCATGCAATAGTGCATGCGGCGAGCTTTCTAATAGCCACATGCATAGATCAATTTTTTTTAATGAAACCCTAAAATATAATAACTAAACCCTAATTCCAAATTTATAAATCGTAAACCCTACTTTATAAAATCTAAACCCTAATTTATAAATCCTAAATCCAAATTTATAAATCTTAAACTCGAATTTATAAAGTCAAAATCCTAATTTATAAACCCTAAATCCAAATTAATAAATCTTAAATACTAATTTATAAAGCTGAAATCCTAATTCATAAAATTTGAACCCTAATTTATAAACCCTAAATCGTAATTTATAAACCCTTAATCCAAATTTATAAATCAAAAACCCTAATTTATAAAGCCTAAACCCTAATTTATAAATCTTAAATCCAAATTTATAAATCTTAAACTCTAATTTATAAAATCAAAATCCTAATTTATAAACCCTAAATCCAAATTAATAAATCTTAAATACTAATTTATAAAGCTGAAATCCTAATGCATAAAACTTGAACCCTAATTTATAAACCCTAAGTCATTATTCATAAACCCTTAATCCAAATTTATAAATTGAAAACCCTAATTTATAAAGCCTAAACACTAATTTATAAATCCTAAATCCAAATTTATAAATCTTAAACTCTAATTTATAAAGTCAAAATCCTAATTTATAAGTTCAAAATCCAAATTACTAAATCTTAAATACTAATTTATAAAGCTAAAATCCTAATTTATAAAACTTGAACTTTAATTTATAAACCCTAAATTGTAATTTATAAACCCTTAATCCAATTTATAAATCAAAAATACTAATTTATAAAGCCTAAACCCTAATTTATAAAGCCTAAATCCAAATTTATAAATCTTAAACTCTAATTTATAAAGTCAAAACCCTAATTTATAAACCCTAAATCCAAATTAATAAATCTTAAATACTAATTTATAAAGTTGAAATCCTAATTCAAAAAACTTGAACCCTAATTTATAAACCCTAAATCATAATTGATGACCCTAAACAAAAGAAATGGTCCTAAAATGTATTATGCTTTTAAGCAAAAATTAAGTTAAAAATATACAATTTTGTTTTTGCCACAGATTTAAATTGAACGCAGTTCAATCTAGGCCCATGTAAGTGTACACTTTATCAACCAGCTCGAAATGACCTATGCTATTTTTTACTAAAATGGCTATTTTGCATATCGGAGGATCATATGAAAATGTTCCTTCGATTTCTACTATTTTTCCTCCCCAATAAAACAGAATCACCAATGCGAGATCCGTGGACATATTTGTACCTAATTTTATGAATATTATTTATTTCAGATTCAAGCACTTAGGTGATTCTCAACACAAATTTAGATTAACTAAACTAAAATTTATCACATCCATAAAAAAATAATCATGAACGAAATAATATGCAGTTGTGAGGACTCGTAAAATTATTATTTTTCGACTCCTATTTTTGCTCATTTAATTATTTATTCAAATATTTGCTTCGATTATTATTTTCTAGCCTTATTAGACTTAAATACATGGAGTTATGACTTCATTATATTTTTAAAGTGACTCGTTTCAAAAATTAAATTTTTTTTGGAAGCTCGATTAATGAAGATAGTGAAAACGTGTTTAAAAACTTTAGCCATTTGGGAGTACAATAAGTTCAAAACTTGGAGACATGTACAATGGTCCTAAAATAGGAAATTCTAGGTTTAAGTACTCAAGTGATAGTTAGAGGTACGATCGTTACAAGCATTTCTCGAAAATTTTACTTTATCGCGCCTAAATTGGAAATACGCGTTTTCACGCGCGCGCTTAATTGAGGGACTTTAGACCATTAATTTGGGACAATTAAGAGTGAATAATATTTATATGAATATAAGTGCCTTCGAGGTTTAGTGCACTGGCGAAATAAACTCGAAAGGAATCGAGCACAAAACACGCGCATATGCGCACTATTTGCGGTTGACTTTTGCGCACCTAAACTCTTAATCCTTAAGCTGCCTTTGTAAGCCAAAAAGTCAGACCAAACATCTCATTCTCCTAGCTGTCTTGGCCGGCCAGCAAGCTGCAAAGAAACAACCGAAGTTCTTCAACTTTTCACTCTAAAATCTTGCTCAAATCACTACCAAATCCTCTCAAATTTTAACACTACTTAGCTTAAGACTTGGGGATCATATCTAGCTAAAAAAGGGGGAGCTTTTCACGGTTCACTTAGGAGCAAGGAGGGGCCGAAATTTCTGACTTGTTCATCAACCAAAGTAGGTATTGATCCACTCTAAAATTCTTGTCCTTTGGAAGTTAAATTACACTTATGAGTTTAGATATTCTTGTGGGTAGCTTGTTTTTTGTGTAAAAATGAAATGGGTGGGCTCTATGAACTCCCACCCTTGTCTTGGAGGCTGATCTCATGCTTGATGATGTTTATAATGTTGGTTTAGTGTTTGAAATGGTGGATTAATGGCGTATAATTAGTAGAAACTTCAAGGAACTCATGGGATAGAAATTTCTGATTTTGCCCCTGCCTTGTTCGGTTATTTTAAGGCCAATTTTTGATGATCTAATGGCTTTAATATGATGTTTATGTGTTGTATTAGTTGTGTAAAAATTTTCATTGGAAAATATTGAGGTTTGGTTGGGCAAATGAATTTCTTTGTGAAACTAGTCAAGCTGGAAAACTGTTCCCGTAATGCTCAGACCAGTGTTCGTATTCCGTCCATAACTCCGTGCTCCGACGTCCAAATCAAGTGTCATCAGCGGCATTTGAAACTAGACATTCCCACCTTTGCAACGGAATAAAATGTACGTTCTAGTTCCATGTGTGTGACTCTTTTGAACTCAGCTGTTCTGTTTCTCTGTTCTGCTGGAATGAAATACAGAAGCTGTGATTTGAAATTCGATTTCGAGCTAGTTGTGTACTGAATTTCAAAATGTTTTCTTTTGTGAAATTTTAGCCCTATGAATGTATTTTCCAACACTATCAACCATGCTCAATTCCGAGTTAAATTGAGTGAGTCATGATCAAAATAAGGTGACTGCCTTGTTCTTGAAAACCCTTCGATTTGGACAGATTTGATGTGAGACTTGTTGTGGTCTTACTAAATGAATTTCTTGGTGCTAAACACCTACCAAATATACCATGTATGTTCCTTAGGCCTTTCCTGCACAAATGAACCATGTTTGGAGGTTTTCCTTAGCCGAATGTTTGGAAACGGAGAGAAATGGAGCTAAAGGCAGTTTTGCCTTAATAATTTCAAAACTTTGGTTGATTGGTTAACCACCTTCCCGAAGGTATTTTTCCATGAAATTTGATAGAGAGATACCCTTCATATAGGAGTATTATACTACCAAATTTTATACCAATCCAAGTCCGTTTCGACACTTAACTAAAGATCCAAAGTCGGAAACCCAAATCTGGAATTTGTTCAACAGTCTCGAATTTTCCCCAACTTTGGGCTACCGTATCTCGGTGCTCGAAACTCTGATTCTCGATCTGCTTGTTCCATCCTAAACCTTACTTGCACCTCTAATTGAGTTATAAATTTCAAGGGCTGGTTTGCAACGAGTAAATTCTTCCGAATTTCCAAAGTTAGCGAAAAACCAACCCCAGCTCAATCCTGAACATTCTGGAACAGTGATTTCAAGCTCATTTTTGAGTACTTTTCACTTAGTTTTGTGGAAAAGTGTCTTCTAAGAACTTTTAGTACATTCCAAGAGGTTTCTAACAGTATAAATTTTTCCAATTTTAGACTTGTATCGAGTGAGATACGATTTTTCAAAGATTCATATCAAAACTGAAATTTCCCAACTTTCAAGGAAATAGAGTTTCCAAGAATCTTTATTCTTTCGACGTTATGCAAACGTTTTAACCTCGATTTCCAAGATAAAAACCCAAATGCTCCTGTACTTTATGAAACGCCACTCGAACCTCGATTTACAAGTAATTAAGGTTCCTTTTCACGAAATTCCCTAGATTATTATAGTGCACGAATTATTTCTCGATAATTGGGTTGTGTGAATAATAATTCACTATTAATTGCTCAGGCGCACACGAGGACCTTCAAGAGGATCCCACGGTGGACGCTTGAACTTTCCTTGACCCTACTTGCACTTAATACTTGGTGAGTGTCAAGTGTATGAATACTTGTACTCTCTAGACTTGATTCGTGCTTGGCTTACCTGATTACATGCTTAGCCTACTTGGTTTTGAAAATGGAGTCGAGTGTGTACTTTATCGTACTCGTTCTCATTTGAAACAAATGACTCATGCTTAACATGTTTTGCCTGGTTTACATGACCTGAAATACATGCTTAAACTTGTCGAATGCTTTATTACATGACATGGTATGCTATGGCTGCATACGTCGTTGGAGTGAATCTTCTCGACACTTACATGCTACATGGGGGACGCCCAAACTCATAGGCCGACCTTGGAACTCGAGTCGGCATGGGTTTGGTCGGGAATCTTGGTGAGCCATGAGAATCACATGATAAGCTTGATCTATTTGAGAGATCTTGCTTGGCATACTCGTAGAGTATAGCCTTATAAATGTCGTGCGGGCCTGAAGTGGTGTATGGTGGACGGATGAGAAGTAAGTGGTGATCTACGGTTTGAGAATATCAACCCGGTCGACGGAGAGTCATCGCGGGGAGATATACGAATGAACTGGCAAAGCAAGTGGAACTTAGCTCCTGAGAGCTACTATATTCTTGAAGTGTTTCTGCTTACTTTCACTGGCTTTATTAATTACTTGTAATTATCTCTTGGACTGTTATTTGGGACTGTTATCTGGACTACGTGCTTGCATGTGTGTTCTTGGCCTCACGAGCGTTTTGCTCACCCTGTAGATTTATTTTTCTTAACGGGTTTGAACTCGGAGGTGTACTGGGGAAACCCTCCTGATGTGTTTTTGTTTAGGGTTTCTATTACATTTTGGCTATACCCCTTGGTTTTGGATTGTACTTTTGGAATTGAAATGTAACTTTTGGGGCGTAATGTATATTTGGGATTCATGATGTATTTTGAATACCCGACGTGCGGGTTGGATAATGGATGACTATTGATAAGCTTGAACGCTTCCGCATTTACTGTACTTAAGTTATTTACTTGTGTTGTGTAGTTCGATAATAAGCTTGAATGATTTGGCTTGAGTCCTGGCGAGAGCTAGGCAGGCGTCCCGCGGATAACCTTTGATTCGCCTTAGGGAGAAGTGGGGCGTCACAGTTGGTATCAGAGCGCTAGGTTAGAGATCTATATGGGGGACATATTAGATACTCTACCTTTAAGACTCGATATAGGATGACTTAGTCATACCTAAAATGATACTCGGGGCGAACTAGCAACTAAGTTAGTTTTACCTCGAGTGATACTTGGAGACGAATTAGTGAATAAGTAAGCATGCATTACAGGATATCCGAACTAGATAGTGATTTAAATTTCTAACCCGAAAAGTGCTATTATTTTGCAAGGATGGAAAACGGAAATGGAGTTCCAGCAGCTGACGGGAATGGCCATGCGAATGGCCATATAGTGCCTCCTAGGCCTATCTACTACCGGGCTCTAGTTGGGGGAGCTCGAGTACGATATTCCCCATCTAACAGATATCCCCGATGTGCGTGTAGGGTTACCTTTGCTTACCCGAACCACCTTGTGCTTGCTCTGGACGACGAGCGTCCTCAGCTAGTGGATCTTAACAGGGATCTTCAGGCAGAGGTGGACGAGTTTAGACAGATGGTTAGCGCTCAGGGTGAGCGGATTGCCGAGCTCGAGGAGGTGATCGAGGGTGAGGTGGCCACATCTGCTGTGGTTAATGAGGAGCTCCGGAGCACTAGGGCTCAGCTTACTAGGTTGAGAGAGGAGGTCCGTAGTCGGGCTTCCGATATCGTAGCTGATGCCACTAGGTTAGTGGATGAGGCGATGGGTGTAGCTCAGGACTCTGAGGAGGAGGTTCCTCCTGATAATCCTACTGTGGACTAGGTCTAGGCAGTTTTACCACTCTTTTGACTCTTTTGACCAGTATAGCTAGAATTAGCTGGGGTGATGCTAAGTGCTGAGGCCATTGTATTTTGCATGACTGTGTGGCTTATTTTTGAAGCACTTGCTCTTACTTTAGTCTTCTGTGACTAAAAGTACTTCTGTGGCACCTGTGTGCTATATTTTTGTGACTACCCCATGACTTGCTAATTGTATGAAATTGATATGCTAATGAATGTAAATTATTGTTAATTTCAATGTTTTCTTGATTGGTTCCTGCTCTCTACTTTGTATCGCATAATTTATTTATTTCTTGCACTAGGCACGCCTAGGTTATGGAAGGGCTAAGAAGGGGTCGAGGCCGTGGGCGAGGGACTAGACCGGCCCAACCCCAGGGGAATGACCAGGGATCGGCAACTGGACCGACCCAGGGCCAGGAAAATATTGAGGGTAATCAAGTGGCTACTGCCATTAACAGGATGACTGATATCTTAGAGCGCTTAGCTGATAGACAAGGACCTGGACCGTTCAACCAACCTGGGGATCAAGAAAGAGGAGATGATAGAGCCTTAGAGAGGTTCTTAAAATTTAACCCGCCTAAGTTCCTTGGCGAACCTGATCCTGAGGCAGCGGAGAATTGGATAGAACGGATGACCAACATATTCGCTGCTTAGACTACACTGAAGATAGGCGAGTGAATTTCGCTGCTTTCCAATTTGAGGGAGTAGCCCGTGCTTGGTGGGATCTGATAAAAGGAAAATGGGAAAGAACTCAGACCCCTTGGACTTGGGAGAATTTCACAAGGGAATTTAACGAAAAGTTTCTTTCACCCTTAATCCAAGAGAAGAGGGAGGATGAATTTATTGAGCTAAAACAGGGAGCTCTTAGTGTAGCTGAGTATGAAGGAAAGTTTACTAAGCTTTCAAAGTACACTCCCGAATTGGTGACCAATGAGCGAAAAAGGATTAGACGGTTTGTTCAGGAACTTAATGTGGAGATATAAGAGAGCTTGGCCGCAACCCAAATCTCTACATTTTTTGAAGCTTTAGAGAAGGCACAGAGGGTTGAGAGTGCAAGATTGCCAGTGAGAGACTTTCACAATAGGAAAAGAAACTTTTCTAGCCATACCTCTGGACAAGCTAGTAAAAGTGCACAGCCTTCCAAGATGGGAAGAGGAGTGGGAGGACCAAGGACTGCTGGAGCTTCGAGAGGGGCTTTATCTAGAAGAGGCCGTAGTGGACTGACACAGGCTACGAGAGCACCTTCCAGTGGATCAGCGGTGACCCCTCAAGTTACGTGTGGGTACTGCGGAAAATTCAACCATTCTGAAAGTGACTGTTGGACGAAGTCTGGGAAGTGCTTGGCCTGCGGTAGTACCGAGCATCAGCTCGCAAATTGCCCAAACAAACTGAAGGCGGGAGGTGATACCCAGAGACAGGAAAAGTCAGCCTCTAAGCAAACTAGTGCCGGAGGGAGCCGACCGAAAGTACCGGCCAGGGTTTATGCACTGGATTACCAACAAGTTCCTGAGGCAACTGAGGTGGTAGAAGGTACAATCCCAATCTTTCACCGTTTGCTAGGGTTTTAATTGATCCAGGTGCTACACATTCTTTTGTAAACCCTAACTTCATGAGTGGGATAGACTTGAAACCAATTAAGTTACCATATGATCTAGAGGTTAAAACGCCTACTGGGGATCAAAGTCTAATTGCTAATTTGGTGTATAAAGATTGTGAAGTCTGGATTGGGGAACGAAAATTATGGGCCGATTTGATAGGTTTGACGATTAAGGGATACGATGTAATCTTGGGGATGGATTGGTTAGCCCGTTATAATGCTCAGTTAAACTGTAGAACGAAGATTGTAGAGTTGCGCATTTCAGGAGAAGCAACCCTGAAACTGGATGTAAGGGGTAAATTAGTTTCGTCTGCACTTATTTCAGGAATTCGGGCTAGAAAATTATTAAGTAAAGGAGCTCAAGGGTATTTGCCTTTTCTTATTAACACTCCTAGTGATAAGGTGAATTTGGAGGACATGCCTGTAGTGAAAGACTTCCCTGATGTTTTTCTTGAGGAATTGGAGTCCCTACCCCCGGAACGGGAAATAGCCTTTAAGATCAATGTAACTCCGGGAGTAACCCCTATTTCTAGAACGCCATATCGAATGGCCCTAGCCGAATTGAAGGAATTGAAATTGCAACTACAAGACTTGTTAGAGCGGGATTTTATACGGGAAAGTGATTCGTCGTGGGGAGCCCCAGTTTTGTTTGTTAAGAAAAAGGACGGGAGTTTGAGACTATGTGTAGACTATAGAGGCTTGAATGAGGTCACCATTAAGAATAAATACCCACTGTCCCACATTGACGAGTTATTTGACCAATTGCAAGGGGCGGTAGTATTCTCGAAGTTAGATTTGATACAGGGTTATTATCAGTTAAGGATTTTGGAGAAGGACATACCCAAGACTGCTTTTAACTCGAGATATGGGCATTTTGAATTTGCCGTGATGCCGTTTGGGTTAACAAATGCACCTGCTGCTTTAATGGATTTAATGCATAGGGTCTTTAAACCCTATCTAGATCAATTCGTGGTAGTGTTCATTGATGATATATTGGTGTATTCTAAGAATGTGAAGGATCATGAGAAGCATTTGAGAATCGTTTTGCAAACTTTGAGGGAACATCAATTATATGCCAAATTTAGTAAGTGTGAGTTCTGGTTAAAAGAAGTGACTTTCTTGGGACACATAATTTCTAAGGATGGGATTAAAGTGGATCCAGCTAAAGTGGAGGCTGTTTCAAAATGGAAACGACCGGAAAACCCTACCGAGGTTCGGAGTTTTATTGGATTAGCAGGGTACTACCGGAGATTTATTAAAGATTTCTCTAGAATTACTGGACCCATGACTGAATTGACCAAGAAGAATGGGAAGTTTCTATGGAGTTCTAAATGTGAAGAAAGTTTTCAGGAGTTGAAAAGACTGTTGACAAGAGCGCCTGTGTTAGCTCTGCCAAACGGAAAGGATAGTTTTGCGGTTTACACAGATGCATCCAAGGAAGGATTGGGATGTGTTTTAATGCAAAACGACAAAGTAATAGCATATGCCTCTAGGAAATTGAAACCGCATGAAGGGAATTACCCGACTCATGATTTGGAGTTAGCGGCTGTGGTCTTTGCTTTGAAGAAATGGAGGCATTATCTGTACGGAGTGATATTTGAGATTTTTACAGACCACAAAAGCCTTAAGTACTTATTTTCTCAAAAGGAGCTGAATCTGAGGCAACGTAGATGGATGAAATTTTTGGAAGACTATGACTGCACGATTAAGTACTATCCAGGGAAAGCTAATGTAGTGGCTGACGCTTTGAGTCGTCAAGTACAGATGGCTGGATTGATAATTAAGGAATTCCAATTGTTGGAAGAAGTTAGTTATTGGAATTCTCGATTGGAACCGAGGAAAGTAATTTTGGAAAATATTGTATTGAATTCCACTCTGATGGAACGTATCAAGGAATCTCAAGGAAAGGACACTGAAGTGCAGAAGTGGTTGAAAAGGATTAAAAAGGGGGACAAGTCGGACTTCAACTTGGGAACAAATAGTGTATTGAGATTTCGGAATCGGGTGGTTGTACCAAAGGATGAAGGACTTAAAAAGGAAATTTTAGAAGTACCCAGAAGGGAATAAAATGTACCAAGACTTAAAGAGTCTGTATTGGTGGAAGAACATGAAGAAGGAGATTGTTCAATTTGTCCAAACATGCTTAATTTGTCAACAGGTCAAAGGCGAATATCAGAAACCATTGAGACTTTTGCAACCTCTAGAAATACCTGAGTGGAAATGGGAGAATATCACCATGGATTTTGTATCGGGATTACCGAGGACACAAAGAGGCCATGATGCGATTTGGGTAATAGTGGATAGATTTACCAAATCGGCTCATTTTCTGCCGATTAATATGAAATACCCATTAGAGAAGTTGGTCAGGTTGTATTTGGATGAGATCATTAGGTTGCATGGAATCCCTGTCAGTATTGTGTCGGATAGAGATCCAAGATTTGTTTCGAGATTCTGGCAAAAGATGCAAGAAGTGTTAGGGACTAAATTGAACTTTAGTACCACTTATCATCCCCAGACCGATGGACAGTCTGAAAGGACAATTCAAACCCTTGAGGATATGTTGAGAACTTGCATTCTGGATTTTGGGGAGAGTTGGAGTAAGTTTTTGACTTTAGTGGAGTTTGCCTACAATAATAGTTTCCACTCTTCTATTCAGATGGCCTCGTATAAGGCACTTTATGGTCGGAAATGTAGATCTCCGATTTGTTGGGACGAAATAGGTGAACGAAAAATCTTAGACCCGACCACAGTATCTTGGATTGAAGAACTAGTGAGAAAGTAAGGTTGGTACGCCAAAGAATTCAGACCGCCCAGAGCCGCCAAAAGAGTTATGCCGATAATCGAAGAAAAGATTTGGAGTTTACTGTTGGAGATTTGGTATTTCTCAAGATTACACCTTTGAAAGCAAGTTTGATGTCTGAAAAAGGAAAGAAGTTACAGCCAAGGTTTGTAGGGCCTTACAAGATTATCCAACGTGTGGGGAGTGTAGCCTATAAGTTGGAATTACCGCCGAGTTTATCTCGAATCCATAATGTGTTTCATGTATCTATGCTTAAGAAGTATCATCCGGACCCTTCTCACGTCTTACAACCGGAAAATGTTGAGATTGATAAGACTTTGACCTATGAGAAAAAACCGATTAAGTTTCTGGATAGGAAGGTGAAGGAATTGAGGAATAAACAGATACCATTAGTAAAAGTCCTTTGGAAGAACCATGGGTTGGAGGAAGCAACTTGGGAGGTCGAAGAAGCAATTCGAGAAAAGTATCCCGACCTGTTCGCCGATCAAGGTAAATTTCGAGGACGAAATTTTCTTAAGGGGGAGAGGATGTGAGGACTCGTAAAATTATTATTTTTCGACTCCTATTTTTGCTCATTTAATTATTTATTCAAATATTTGCTTTGATTATTATTTTCTAGCCTTACTAGACTAAAATACATGGAGTTATGACTTCATTATATTTTTAAAATGACTCGTTTCAAAAATTAATTTTTTTTGGAAACTCGATTAATGAAGATAGTGAAAACGTGTTTGAAAACTTTAGCTATTTGGGAGTACAATAAGTTCAAAACTTGGAGACATGTACAATGGTCCTAAAATAGGTAATTCTAGGTTTAAGTACTCAAGTGATAGTTAGTGGTACGATCGTTACAAGAATTTCTCGAAGATTTCACTTTATCGCGCCTAAATTGGAAATACGCGTTTTCACGCGCACGCTTAATTGAGGGACTTTAGACCATTAATTTGGGACAATTAAGAGTGAATAATATTTATATGAATATAAGTGCCTTCGAGGTTTAGTGCACTGGCAAAATAAACTCGAAAGGAATCGAGCACAAAACACGCGCGTATGCGCACTATTTGCGGTTGACTTTTGCGCACCTAAACTCTTAATCCTTAAGCTTCCTTTGTAAGCCAAAAAGTCAGACCAAACATCTCATTCTCCTAGCTCTCTTGGCCGGCCAGCAAGCTGCAAAGAAACAACCGAAGTTCTTCAACTTTTCACTCCAAAATCTTGCTCAAATCACTACCAAATCCTCTCAAATTTTAACACTACTTAGCTTAAGACTTGGGGATCATATCTAGCTAAAAAAGGGGGAGCTTTTCACGGTTCACTTAGGAGCAAGGAGGGGTCGAAATTTCTGACTTGTTCATCAACCAAAGTAGGTATTGATCCACTCTAAAATTCTTGTCCTTTGGAAGTTAAATTACACTTATGAGTTTAAATATTCTTGTGGGTAGCTTGTTTTTGGTGTAAAAATGAAATGGGTGGGCTCTATGAACTCCCACCCTTGTCTTGGAGGCTGATTTCATGCTTGATGATGTTTATAATGTTGGTTTAATGTTTGAAATGGTGGATTAATGGCGTATAATTAGTAGAAACTTCAAGGAACTCATGGGATAGAAATTTCTGATTTTGCCCCTGCCTTGTTCGGTTATTTTAAGGCCAAATTTTGATGATCTAATGGCTTTAATATGATGTTTATGTGTTGTATTAGTTGTGTAAAAATTTTCATTGGAAAATATTGAGGTTTGGTTGGGCAAATGAATTTCTTTGTGAAACTAGTCAAGCTGGAAAACTGTTCCCGTAATGCTCAGACCAGTGTTCGTATTCCGTCCATAACTCCGTGCTCCGACGTCCAAATCAAGTGTCATCAGTGGCATTTGAAACTAGACATTCCCACCTTTGCAACGGAATAAAATGTACATTCTAGTTCCATGTGTGTGACTCTTTTGAACTCCGCTGTTCTGTTTCTCTGTTCTGCTGGAATGAAATACAGAAGCTGTGATTTGAAACTCGATTTCGAGCTAGTTGTGTACTGAATTTCAAAACGTTTTCTCTTGTGAAATTTTAGTCCTACGAATGCATTTTCCAACACTATCAACCATGCTCAATTCTGAGTTAAATTGAGTGAGTCATGATCAAAATAAGGTGACTGCCTTGTTCTTGAAAACCCTTGGATTTGGACAGATTTGATGTGAGACTTGTTGTGGTCTTACTAAATGAATTTCTTGGTGCTAAACACCTACCAAATGTACCATGTATGTTCCTTAGACCTTTCCTGCACAAATGAACCATGTTTGGAGGTTTTCCTTAGCCGAATGTTTGGAAACGGAGAGAAATGGAGCTAAAGGCAGTTTTGCCTTAGTAATTTCAAAATTTTGGTTGATTGGTTAACCACCTTCCCGAAGGTATTTTTCCATGAAATTTGATAGAGAGATACCCTTCATATAGGAGTATTATACTACCAAATTTGATACCAATTCAAGTCCGTTTCGACACTTAACTAAAGATCCAAAGTCAGAAACCCAAATCTGGAATTTGTTCAACAGTCTCGAATTTTCCCCAACATTGAGCTACCGTATCTCGGTGCTCGAAACTCCGATTCTCGATCTGCTTGTTTCGTCCTAAACCTTACTTGCACCTCTAATTGAGTTATAAATTTCAAGGGCTGGTTTGGAACGAGTGAATTCTTCCGAATTTCCAAAATTAGTGAAAAACCAACCGCAGCTCAATCCTGAACATTCTGGAACAGTGATTTCAAGCTCATTTTTGAGTACTTTTCACTTAGATTCGTGGAAAAGTGTCTTCTAAGAACTTTTATTACTTTCCAAGAGGTTTCCAACCGTATAAAGTTTTCCAATTTTAGACTTGTATCGAGTGAGATACGATTTTTCAAAGATCCATATCAAAACTGAAATTTCCCAACTTTCAAGGAAATAGAGTTTCCAAGAACTCTTTATTCTTTCGACATTATGCAAACGTTTTAACCTCGATTTCCAAGATAAAAACCCAAATGCTCCTGTACTTTATGAAACGTCACTCGAACCTCGATTTACAAGTAATTAAGGTTCCTTTTCACGAAATTCCGTAGATTATTATAGTGCACGAATTATTTCTCGATAATTGGGTTGTGTGAATAATAATTCACTATTAATTGCTCAGGCGCACACGAAGACCTTCAAGAGGATCCCACGGTAAACGCTTGAACTTTCATTGACCCTACTTGCACTTAATACTTGGTGAGTGTCAAGTGTATGAATACTTGTACTCTTTGGACTTGATTCGTGCTTGGCTTACCTGATTACATGCTTAGCCTACTTGGTTTTGAAAATGGAGTCGAGTGTGTATTTTATCGTACTCGTTCTCATTTGAAACAAATGACTCATGCTTAGCATGTTTTGCCTGGTTTACATGACCTGAAATACATGTTTAAACTTGTCGAATGCTTTATTACATGACATGGTATGCTATGGCTGCATACGTCGCTGGAGTGAATCTCCTCGACACTTACATGATACATGGGGGACGCCCAAACTCATAGGCCGACCTTGGAACTCGAGCCGGCATGGGTTTGGTCGGGAACCTTGGTGAGCCATGAGAATCACATGATAAGCTTGATCTATTTGAGAGATCTTGCTTGGCATACTCGTAGAGTATAGCCTTATAAATGTCGTGCGGGCCCGAAGTGGTG
Source organism: Coffea eugenioides (assembly GCF_003713205.1). Taxonomy (NCBI): domain Eukaryota; kingdom Viridiplantae; phylum Streptophyta; class Magnoliopsida; order Gentianales; family Rubiaceae; genus Coffea; species Coffea eugenioides. The sequence continues at coordinate 39,578,227 of NC_040040.1, forward strand.
TAGGGTGGACGGATGAGAAGTAAGTGGTGATCTACGGTTTGGAAATATCAACCTGGTCGACGGAGAGTCATCGCGGGGAGATATACGAATGAACTGGCAAAGCAAGTGGAATTTAGCTCCTGAGAGCTACTATATCCTTGAAGTGTTTCTGCTTACTTTCACTGGCTTTATTAATTACTTGTAATTATCTCTTGGACTGTTATTTGGGACTGTTATCTGGACTACGTGCTTACATGTGTGTTCTTGGCCTCACGAGCATTTTGCTCACCCTGTAGATTTGTTTTCCTTAACAGGTTTGAACTCGGAGGTGTACTGGGGAAACCCTCCTGATGTGTTTTTATTTAGGATTTCTATTACATTTTGGCTATATCCCTTGGTTTTGGATTGTACTTGTGGAATTGAAATGTAACTTTTGGGGCGTAATGTATAGTTGGGATTCATGATATATTTTGAATACCCGACGTGCGGGTTGGATAATGGATGACTATTGATAAGCTTGAACGCTTCCGCATTTACTGTACTTAAGTTATTTACTTGTGTTGTGTAGTTCGATAATAAGCTTGAATGATTTGGCTTGAGTCCTGGCGAGAACTAGGCAGGCGTCCCGCGGATACCCTTTGGTTCGCCTTAGGGAGAAGTGGG
>NC_040040.1:39579868-39615843 GCF_003713205.1 Coffea eugenioides
CACTCAAACTTCTTATGTTACTTATGATTAATAGTGGTGATGGTTTTCATCAATGTGACGTTGAATTAGATTGTAGCATTTGCTGTCACCTTGGAACAGGAATTTTGTGGTGTTAACTTTTGTGTGGAACAACTTATAGCATGCTTGGCATGTTTAAAAGTGCTTATAAACCTTTAGGTCTATCCTGTTTGTTAGTTTATTTTTGTGCTGTTACTGAATTTACTTTGGCCCTATCACTTGGCACCAGAAATTGTGTATGAACCAGTGGCAGTCTGATACATGTGAAAGAATGAATCATACTTACTCTGAAGAAGAAATTCTTGTTAGCGAAATTTAGTTCTAGAAACATTCAAGGAAAATTTAACTATATTAGTTTCTATTCCTCCTAAGTTCTTCAATCATTGTGTTCAGATTTCATAATAACGAAGGCAATATGGATTTATCCACATAAATATAAAATTCTTTTTGACTCCTTCAGTTGGCTTAATTTTTGTATAATTTTCTTGAGAATTGCATTTTGCATAATTATTTATTATAGTTGCCCTTCCTGGTTGAGTTTGGTTTCTTGAGAGTCCCAAATTTATATCTCAAAAAACAAAAGTGGCTTTGTCAGGTTGTACTTTCATTCTGCACTTTGCATCAGAAACTTTTAAAGACTAGGTCTAGGGGTTGCAATGTTGTTTACAAGCAGTTGATTGGAAAAGGCTAGGTTTTTTATTACCCTGGATGACATATCTTAACAATGCTGGAATACTCAGCAAAAGACATAAGAAATTAATTGGTGTTAACGCAATTTTCTTGGTCATCTTTGTTTGGTTTAATTGGTATTGCTTCTAAATTCAATCTAATTGATGCTTGCTGTGTATTACTTCAGGTTCAATTATGTGATTCTTTAGTTGGGTTTCATTTTGCATCAAACATTGATGAACAGATTTAATGTTGACAAACTGGCATGTTATTGAGCATGTATTGCATAACAAATGTTAAAAGCATGCAGGTGTATATTTTTTACATTAAGAGTACTTTTGCTTTTCCCCTTTTTCTTTGGTAGGCGGAAAGGTGTCAATGCCCCGTGTATGTTTAGATGGTCTTCATAGTGCATTCTTTTCTTTTTTTTTTTAAAGAATGTATATTTCTGCAAACCAAATGTTTATTTATCTATTTAAAAGGCAAAGTTTAGGGGCAACTATGAGATTCCTTTTAACGTCTAAGCTGTCCATTATTTTATTCTAGGGAATCAGAGTCAACCACGAGCAAGATATATATATGCTTCTCAGTGTAGATGATATAAAATGACTGAAAACCTTGTGATTCTCTGAGATGCCTTTGGACTTTATTTTCGATTTTCTTCCATGCTTGACCCCCTTTCTGCAATTGTTTAACTTATCAAAGATCAGCAACTAGAATATAAGTTATTTAACATGAAGGGGTCCTTTTTAAAGTGCAGTTTGGGATTGAGCCTTATTATTCAGCTTATATTTGCTATAATATTTTCCCTTTTTTGTTACTCTGAGCTTATTTTGCGTTAACAATTGATAGTCAATCACTTTTTGACACATTCTAGAGAATTGAGATGATTGTTGCGTTATGATAATCTCTTGCTTGTTCAATGGGGTTATATTCATCAGTTAAAAGTTGTACATATAATCTTCCAATCACACTATTTCTGTAGGCAACAGCTATCGGGATGTATTACACCATAACAAGAAGCCTTTTTATCTTAAAGGTCAAGAGGACTCGAGTATCCTGGATGCTTATGTTTTGCACACTGTATGTATATGGTTTTATACTTGTATTTTGGTCATTACCTTTGTGTTTTGAATTGGCATTTCCTTTCCAACTTTCTCTATATGGATTTTTAATTGTTATAGCATCATTTTGTAATGAGAAGCAAAACAACATTGTGTATTTCAAACTGCTGATAAAACAGTGGTATGCAGTTAAATCATGTTTTGAGAACAAGGGATTTGATCAGTAAAAATGATGCAAAAGTGGCTGATGCTCAAGGACAAGGGGGCATTCTCAATGGTGATGGTTTCCTGGACCATGGGTTTACTCGTCCTAAGGTATTCATAGTGCTTGCTCTAGGTGTAATTCTGCACATAAGAAAGGTTATGCACAAAATTTTCTTCCATGCGTCTGTTTATTTATTCTGGTTGTCTTAATTGGCTGTTTATCTATTCCGTTCTTACTAGTCTGGTGTTGTTCTTATGATCTTTTTCCCCCTTTGTCATGTAATCAATTTATTTTTCATCTAAGTGGCTATCTTTTGCTCAATGAACAGTTACTATAAATTGGTAAACCTAATGTATGCGCAAGTTTCTCCATCTATTAGTAATTGTTGGGTAGACTTAAGGTCAGAAAGAGCTGTGCCTTCTCCTGGCAAATTTGAACTTCACTTCGTAGGCTTTCTGGTTTTGTCAATATTTGCTTTGGTGCTACCTTGCCCTTGAATTTCAAAAGTGCTGCAGTTTTCGGACCCTCTTATATCTGATACAGACAGTGACCGATGCAAGGGAATGGATATTTGAAAAGGGAAAAGATTCTGAAAGTTTGCCTTTCTTTTCACGTGAACTACTTGACACCTTTGTTAAGTGATTATCATAGAGCAGAGCTTGTTCTTGAGTTCCAAAACCAGGGTGCCAAAGATTAGAAAGTATTGATCGGAGGTGCCTGCATGGACAACTTGGCATCTCTGTTTCATCGCCAAGATCTTTCACCAATCATGTGCTACTATCTTAACCCACAAGACGTACAGATAGGTTAATGTAATGAACTTCTTCCTGTTAATTTTCTCACCTCGGAAGTTTATACCTACATTGTAGACACTCTATACATGTCTGAAAATCCACTTGGGAAAGAGACTAACAGGATGCAGAAGCAACTGACTCAAGTTTGAAATTAAGGGAGGATTGAAGGATGCTTAAAGTTTCTTTCATATTTGTTTTATGTGTCTGACAACTTTCTTATACATTTTAGTTTTGATGTCCTGGGCACACTCTTAAGATTCTTAATTGCTTTAATGTTGACACTTTCAGAAGATAAGCTTTTGCCCTTGTTTTTGTTTTAATTTTCAGGTCTTGATCCTTTTGCCTTTAGCAAGCATTGCATTTTGGGTAGTAAAGAGGTTGATCCAGTTAACCCCTTCAAAGCATAAGGTATTGCTGCACTGTACTAGAGCACTGGTAGGAAAGGTCAACGAGTTTTTGTGCATAAGAGCCCACTGAGGCTGGTTATCTTCTTGTTTAGCACTATTCTTGCATAACTTCTTATCGAAAACTCAAATGTATCTGTTGTGTTGTCGACAATGACTTTTCAGTCTTCTGCACTTAATACAACTTGCCTGATGGACAGTGATACTTTATGGACTGGAGCACATACATGGTCTTACGCCCGGATATGACTTTCCATTGACTTGGGCAAAAGAATGCAATGCATGTCAAGATGCACATTCGCATGCTAGTGACCAAAAAGAAAAGCCAGTCTTCTGTACGATAATTACTGATTGTGACTAAAAATTTCAACTATGCTCAAGAAGTAGGAACAACGATGGCATATATTTCTTATTGCTTCCATGGGAAGAAATTAAGGAGATTTTAATGTGTTTTTGAATGTGTGTGGTGTAATGTTCATGCTGACACGCGGGAGACTGGCAAATGGTCCTCCTAGACTGGTTATGGATCTCCATTTTTCCAACTAAACAGTAGATTCTACATGGACTGAGTAGAAGAGGAGACGAGCATTCTAAGTTCTCCAATCGCGTTCTTGTGGAGTCTGGATAATTGTGATGCTTAGAACTTAAAGGGACTAAATTGACTGTGGTAGCTGCAAATATGATGTCTTATAATCTTTGCTTCTTGTCATTATTTGGGCATTTGCATAGGTCATCTGTGTGGAGTTAATCAGTCTTTTGTTGCTATAGTTATTGATTGTCATTAAAATGAACAGTCTCTTCAATGCATTTTCTGCATTGTCCTATTCCCTAGGTTAATATTGAACACATGGATCGCTTTACTGAGGAGTTTGGGAGTGGAGGAGTTGAAAGTGAGGAGGAGGATGAGGATGTTGAGAACTCAAAAAGAAAGAAGTCCTCTAAACCTTCTGACTTTCAGTCATTGTTTGGTGGGAATAACAATGATCATTTCATGATAGGCATCAAGTATATGGGGTAAAATATCTGATCTTGACTTGTTGACTATTGAGAGATTCTTAATTATTTGACTCTGTTTGAGCAGACTTCTTTAGGGAGCTCCTTTTTCTATAGCATGTCAATTCTTACGCATTCATTGGGTGTTTTCTGAAAAGATGAATGGAGCAATGCTTGTATTTTTTTATATTGATTGTAATTTCTTGGAGAAATAAAATCATTTTGGGCTTTTGGCTGTCCGTTGTGACTAAGCCAAGTCTAACATTACAGTCATTTGTTTTCATATGTTTAGCTTTTTTCTCGTATTAAGTTGTCACTCTTCATTAACTTGATGAGGACATCTAAAGGCTGCAAAGTAATTCATGCTTTTTATCCCATTGTGCAATTTTATGGTATATGATTTAATAATGTACTGATTTGGACCAGTTGCCAAAACTATAGCAATCAGTTGAATAAGTAACCTTGAAAATTCTGACTACTCATGCTCTAACACAGTTCCCTCCATGACCCTTGGCATTGTGACAGAACTTAGTTATATGAAATTATATTCTTTAAATGTCTTTGACTGGGAAGGCTTGCATTTTAGGAGTATCGACTTTGTCATTTCTTAGTAACAAGGAAATAGATGGTTTGAAATGATTGGCTGGGTTAGCATCAAATAAAAGGAGGTTTTGAACTTTGTCAAGAGATTTCTTTTTTGGAAAGAGCTGACGGTGACTTTCTGCAGTCTAAGCATCACATGATATGTTTTGTGGGAAGTGTGTGAGTTTGTTTAATGTTTAATATAACAGGACATGATTGCATAACATGGTTCCTTTTATTTTATTTTAACATATTGGTTTGAAGCTTCTTCCTGGTTCTCAAGAAAAGTCTTCCCTATCACCATTGCTTGTGGAGGTGTTGATGGGACAGGAACTTCCATCCCTCAATTCCCCTCGGCAGGCTAAAATACTTCAACATCCAGGCATCAGACCTAATTTACCAGTAACCACTAACCACCAAAGGGCTCTTGGTGCATGCTTAGAGCGATTGGCCTAGTAGTATTGCTTTAAAAATTTACCAAGTAGTGAGTTTTAGTTCTTCTGATTGAAGTAAGGTCATTTTCATGAGTGGAAAAAATCTGCAGAGACTTCAAAAGAGATTCTTCATAAGATGAGCTAGGGAATTGTTGATAATGACAAAATGGTGATTAGGCACAATTTGAGGGTTAAGTTGGATTTATTGTTATATGTATGAATCCGAAAGAATTGTATAGTCCATTGAGAAATCATGCATACTAGTTTTTGGCTGTGAAATAACTTCTTTATTCTTTCTCTGATGCACAATAGTAATTTGTTCTGTTTTGAAATCACATATTCTTTTCAAGCTCTGGTTCCTTATTAATCGTGTTGTTCTTGAAGATTTGGAAAAGCCCTGAGGTGTCTTCATTATTCTGATTATTAAGCTTTGGTGTTTTGCTTCTAATAATATTTCTTCATTTGATTGTTTATTGGCAGGAGGAAGATCAAGTTATATGCTGATTTTTATTCCTCAGACATAATAGTTGCTTCCCCTCTTGGTTTGATCACTGTGAGTCTTTAACTGGTCACGGTGATTTGGTTCTTAATGCTATGCATACTATGCCATGTAATCTCTTTTATCTGCATCGAGCATGTTTTGAGTTTTGGATTGCTATAGGTTGAAAATCTTGCCAGTAAACTATAAACTCCTCATCATGGATTGCTTCCTTGGCTGCTTGTTTACTGTGTATTATCTTTTTGCTATCTATACTGTGTTTGTTAGCGGTGATTATGACCAGTTTTCAGATTTTTTGGAAATTTATGTAGGTTTTTAGTGTTAACCAGTTAACAAAAAATTATGTGGTTCAATTGGGCATCATAAAGAGGTGTAGTCCAATCCAATTTTTGGTCCAACTTTTAATTTTAACCAAGAAATTTTAGCAGTACAATTCAACCATCCAGTTGGCTGAGTTACTCCACATTTTTTATGTACTACAAAAAACTAATAGTCGCATTCAACGGAAATGTTTACATGACAGTAGTAAATTTAGAAGGAACTGTATAATACGTATTTAAAGGATTGATAGATTGTACTTTTATTCTGTAACTTTTTGACCTATATTTAGAGCACCTCTACCAGTTACCAGCCTTCAAGTCTTGAAATGATTTTTAGGCCTTCATTTATTTATTTGTTGTTTAGGTGTGTCATCTCTAGTCGTGGATCCACTGCCTTAGCAACTGTTATGAGGCTTGTAAACCCTCAAAAGTCCAAACCTAAACTAGGACCCAAACTGTTGCATCTAACAAGCTTAAAAAATCTGGAAGGCTAGAAACCAAGCTTTATTCAAACACATGCCCGTAAAAGAAGAGGACATTGTTCATGAAGTGCTGACTGCTGTAAGAGATGTAGTGGCGGGTTGTGGAAAATTTCCAGTAAACAAGGCAAGCTGGGAATTGGCTGTAGAGTCAGGACTACCTCTGACTTGTTTTAGATGACTAGTATTGTATAGCATAGAGTACTATTGATGCAGTAGAAATTCTACATTCTGTGTACAAGCTTACTATTCTTATCAATAAAATGTTCAATTTTGCTCTAAAAAATCATATTAGGACATTGAGGTTTGTAACGAGGTTTCAAGTATAGATCATAATATTGTGGAACAGTATGCCTTTTGAGATTGCTATCGTGGGGGTCAGAGTTAGGGCTTATTGGATTTTAAAATGCGCTCCATTTCTATGACCATCAAAACTCAACTACCTTTTCCTTTTTCCTGCAATAAAGGGAGTGGGGATTATTAACTTGCCTGTAAATTGGGTTAAAATAATCGAAGGGTTCTCTTAAAAGATCATCAGAAAAATAAGTACATGGAGTAAAGCGTACAGCCGGGAACAGGCTGTATTCAAGTGAAACCCTAGTTTTGTAGAACACAATGAAGCCCAAATTTTGTGGAACATATTCTTTCATAATAGCTAACCAATATGGCTTTGTAACATGTTCTATCATCTGGGAATTTTAAATCTAATATAAGTTGAAGTAGTTCTTGATATTCTGTTAAAGAAAAAAAGAATGCAGATCAATATATTTTAGGATAGTGCAACAAGGTGGGATTTAACAGATTTGATTAAAACCCAAAAATTGTTGTTTGGCTAGACTCCGAGAGTGGAAATCAATTCTTAGCCCTGTCAGGATTCAGTAGTGTAGTATTTTTTTTAAAGCATAAGGTGACCTTGATTTTACTGATGAGATTAGACCTCTACTTTAGTTTACTGATTGAGCTTTGAAAAACCATAATCACTAAAAGGTCTGTATTTTTTCCAAATTATGATTCAATAGAGATGGTCATTTTGTTTTCTATGGCTCAAAAATGTCATTATGACTAAAGAGAATCTTGTTTTTTTGGTTTTCAATCTCTCTCTAATTTTGGGGTGGTTTGCCGAGAACAGATGACTTTTCAATCACCTCCTTTCTCTCTTAAAGTGTGATATGCATAATGATTTGTTCTATTTGGCAATTTACAGAAAATTGGCGCGGCAGAAGTAGAGAAAGAAAAGGATATTGATTATCTTTCCTCCATAGAGGTAAACTATTTCGTTCTAAGCCATGTAATTTCCATTTAATATTTACGTATATAAGCATGTGTGTGTTTGGGTTTGTGTGCATTTGGGCTGAAAAGAACGTTTTATTGGTTGAACTTAATCACTACCATGATGATTCAATATTTATCTTAATAAATTCTTTAATTGTTTCGCTTCAATTAATTGAGGGCTTTTGCATCTTCCAGGTTTTGATTATTGACCACGCAGATGTCATACTAATGCAGGTGACTTTATTTTCTGGTAGAGTTTTGTTTTGTTGGTTCCTTTATTCAAGTTAGGTAGTCATTTCTCCCTTCTCCCACACTTCCCCTCCAACCGGGCTCGTATAAAAGGAGGAGAATGGATACTACTTCCCTTCCTTGTTTTAGGTGTATGGCCTTTAAGAATGAGTCCCAGCTATATACAGTTGTTGAAACAATAATGTGGTGCCAAGCAGCTTGAAACTGATACAAAGTGCACATTTCCTAATAACTTTTTGTTTACTTTTTTGTTGTCCTCATTTGATCTGCAGAATTGGTCTCATGTGAACACAGTAGTTGAACAATTAAACCGGTTACCTGTGAAGCAGCATGGAACTGATATAATGCGCATACGACCATGGTATATTTTTATTCCTACCTTTCTCTATGGGCAAACATCCACCTTTCGATGAGCCCTATGTATTTCCTGTCATACTCGGTCTTCTTTCTGCTACATTTCCTAGCTTCTGGAATATTAATAATTTATTTTTAAATATCTGAGTCAAGGATTGTGTATTCTTGTTACTTTAATATTAGTTGATTCTAGCTGTTTTTAGGTTTTAAGTTGTTTTCAGGTGTTCTCATTTGCCTTTGACTTCTGCCTTTTTATTTTGAGCCCAAAAGGCTGATTTGTAAATGTCCTTTTCCTTTTCAAAACTTATAGGACAAATATATCTTTTATTTTCACACAACATTTGAAGGATTAACTTTTTCTTAAGCAGCTTTTGAAAAGGTAAGGCAAGCGGGAATAACTCTGTTTTGCAATAAAAATGATCATCCTTCATAACATCACGTAAACTTTTGCTTTCTTGCTTCTAGGTACCTAGATGGACAAGCGCAATTCTATCGACAAACAATAATTCTAGGTTCTCACTTAAACCCAGGTAATTACTTGCACATTGTTAATTTCATTGTGTGTAACTGTTGCTTTAAGAATAGTTGTTGCATGTATATAACATTTTATGTTTTGGACTGCCAAATGCAGTTTATGAGATGTTTGATTTGACCTCTCTAAGAGTGGATCATAAGGCCAAACGCGAAGGAAATAATTCCATTACTTCTGGATTTTGAAGAATGTTATTTTGTAACTGTAAACCTAAATCCAACATCTAAACAATAGCCTCAGCTGTTAACTAGTTCCCTTAAACAGCAATGTGGACTTTTTAGCTAAATGCTTTTTGACTCCAATTTAACCTCTGAAGATATATGTTGCACCAAGTATACAGGATTTTCTGTTATCTTTTCTTCTTTTTATTATTTTTCTTTTGCGCTTTTTATAAATTTTTCTCTTCTTGATCATGCTTAATGTTGGTATGTGGGTGGGGATGAAAGTAAACTAGTACCACCTCATGCATTTAGGCCTTTCATCCAAATAGAATAGTAAACTAACCACCTCATGCATTACCCCCCACAAAACAACTAGCCAATGCCCATAACAAAAAGAGAAGATAAGAAGTTCACATCCACTTTGCAGATAAAAAATATAAAAAGAAAACAGAAAGATCCTATAATGCTCCACAGGAATCCTTTTTCTGATCCTCATCTTTATATATTACGCAGGCTACTTTTACACATAAAATGTGCATTCTAAAGACTATTTTGTGCTTTCTTTGTTTTATGTGTCATAAAAGATGAACTGTTTCTTTGGATGTATGGAATTGAGACTGTTCATGCAAACCAATGCATTTGAACTTTAAAATTCCTCATAAGATACTTAGACAACAGTTGGAGCTGATAATTCTTTTGACGCTTCACTCTGCCATTCTCTTTTTCAGACGTCAATTCACTGTTCAATCGGCACTGCCTTAACTACGAGGGAAAGGTTTGCCCAAATTCATGACTTTAAGTGCATGTAGATATTATTGGCATGTTTAGTTGACTATTTTGATTTTAACTATCCATGAATAGTAAAAGGCCAAAACTTGTGTAGACCCAGTCTTCAAAGACCCCAATTTGGGCCATTGGGTCTTTGAAGATGGGGTCTACCCAAGTGTGAGCCCTTGCCTTATATTTGTTTACACCAACCTTGTGAAGGGAGAAGTAAATGAATACAGTTCAGTATAGTTGTAACTGAAACTTTTTTTTTTATCACTTCTGCAGTCTTTCATTCTATAAATTTCATTTTCTTTCTTTTCGAACAGTTAAGCCTGAGAGTTTTGATCTGTTCAAATTGCCCACTCTAATTCTCATTTCCAGATTACTAATTTGGAAGTATTATAGCTGCTGATGCTATGGGTGGAATGCTTATCATCTTGTTGATGAAGATATGTAGGTTAAATTTTGGGGCTCTTGCCAATGCTGGTTGCCTGCTCCAGTTGCATTATTTTTTCCCCTTAGCTCCAAAATGAAGTATCACCAATTTTGGGGAGGAATGAGGAAATTTTGGTGAAATTCCTCTGCTTGAAATTTACTTGCTATATTGGACTGAAGCGCTAACATGAGCCTAACATGAGTCTGATTTACTTTGTTTCATTTTTCTCATGCAATGCGTCTTACAAGAAGATTTTAGATTGGGAAGTGTGAGGCAAAGTGGCCAATTTTCTTCATTAAACTTCAATAATAACCTCATCCTCCTACATTAACTTTCTGTGACTAATTGCAAGAGGTCTGAAGTATGGATGCTTATGCATTTCCCTCAACTGTAAAGGAATCTCTAATATGCTTCCACCCCGATCATCCAACATGTTAGGGGCAAAACATTGCATAACTGTTTCGTGTTTTCTCTTTAAAAGGAAATGTGATTGAACATGACTTGATGGTAAATAATGTGTATGATCTTCTTGCTTGACATAAAAACAGGCTCATAGTCTATGTCCTTGTAGCAAGTTACAGTGATTGAGGCCTTTGTGCAGGTCAAGTTGGTGTGCCTCTATAAAGGTGTTCTTCCAAAAGTATTGATCCCTGTACGGCAGGTCAGTTAGTCTTCAGGGGATAGGCTTTTGCTTGTATGGTAGACCAATTATTACATGATAATATTGTTGAAAAGAAATCTTTGCTAATGACCGCAACTGCTAATTTTCCATATATACTTGTGGGTTGTAGTATTAATGTGTGTTTAAGCAAAATTTAGATGTTTAGGATTTGCTTTTTTTTTTTCCAGCAAGATTGCTGTTAAACTTTTATTTTGGATTACCACCTAATATTTCTTGTATATCAATCAACTCGTAGAAGAACCTTCATCTAGTCTTCTTGTTTGTTTTGTCCCTTATTTGAACATGACAGATATACGAGCGGTTTGAAGCAGACTCGATTGCAGATGTTGATGATGCTCGTTTCCAGTATTTTTGTAAGAAGGTTTGTTTGATAGCTGGATTGTCACTTTAGATGGTGCAATATATATTGACAACAAAGTTGCTGCAGCATATTATTTCCATTTGGACCTATGTAGTTTATTTTTAGATATTACAGATAATCATTCACATTGGTGACTCGTTTGCTTTGATAGAGTTGGGTCAGTGGCCAGCGTTAAAGTTTCAGTACAGTGCATTTTTATATCTATGTTTCCAGTTTGTCCTTTGTGAAATATACATGATCAAGAAATTGATTAGAATTTCACCAAGATGCAATGTCACGTATTCACACTTACAGCACGTTGACCAAAAAGGAGAAAAAATCCAAGTGCATGATTATATTGCAGAGGGTAGGGAAGTGGAACTTCCCTTCTGGGTTAGATTAAGAAAATTGTAGCAAGTGGGATTATAGGTCTTTTCCCAACTCTACGGAAAACAAATGCAGGGTTAGAACTCAGATGAAGGTGTTTTCAGTATGGCAACTATGCTTGCAACATAGGAAAGGAGACATGTTGGCCCAAAAAGAGATGAGATCAGTAAGAAAGCATTATCAGGCCCTCTGTAAGAATGCATTTAATCTGAATTAGAAAACATTTTGTCATGAATGCAAGAAATTTTTAATTTCCAGGGAGTATGTCCTCAATGAGCTTCCTCACTTTTCTGCTGAACTTCTGTAAATGGTGAAATGAATGGTCTTTGTCTATTATCAGAAAATGTATGCAATGCATGTGCTTTCCCTAGTTGAAATAAACCTGAAAACCAACTGCATTTCATAATGAGCTATTTAAAATACCCTTAGATTGGGGAATTCTATCCAAAAGAAAAGGGAAAATAAAGTCAGGTTTCATAAACTGGGTGCATGTAAAAATATACAGGACTTGGCATCTATCATCTTAGACAATTTGGTTTCCAATATTTCACATATAGTGTTGAACTCAACAGTGTCTAAGCTTCAGTCAGTGTTGTACCAGAGACAGTTTGCATTCTCGAAGTGAGTAAATAGTTGAGAGAAAAGATGAATTATCTGATGGGATCACAGTTCTGCACTCGCTCTTCGGAGTCCATATGTTGTCTTTCCTGCTTAAACAGGCAGAACTAAGTCTGAACATATCATATTGACTTCTGTTTCAATTGTGAACATGATAATCACTTGAGCTTGTAGGTGATGAAATTGAAATCAAAATAGACACCGGGAAGTTGCATACAAGAGTTTGAAAGGTATAAAAAAAAAAAAAGAGACTACTGGAAGGAACGGCATAGAAGGACCAGAGAGAATGGTATTTTGAAACTTTCATGGTTCCAGAGATGGTAAACGCTAATTGCCAATCTGAAATAACATTTAAAAGACGTTATTAGGCTTTTCAGGAGTTTTGAAAACAGAGGACTATGGGACTAACATCATTAAGGGCCGAATTTCTAGACTAGATTTAGGGAATTGAAGTACAATATCAATTACATTTGTGTCATTTGCCTGTGATTGAAGCAATTCTGAAGCTTCTTTTGGATGCATCACCATCTTCATCTGCTTCATTTTGCATTCTTACTGTTTACTACCTTTGCTAACTGCATTGAAATGATCTCTGCCCCTTGTAAATTGGAGTTAAAAATTATGAATTCAGTTTATGGTATGTAATTCTACTTGAGACTTAATTGAGAGGATCTTTTTGCATGGTTAAGTTAATCATAACTCTCATGGTTAGTCTTTTTCTCGGGAAGCATTGTTCTCTTATGCTAAGTTTATCCAGATGCAACTTATTCTCATTGCAGGTGTTTCCCAAAATAAAAGACTCTATCCAGGTATTTATTTCTTGTTTGAATTGGTTGATAATTTTCTGAGAACATCTGGTCTTAAGATCATATTGAACATTTATGAACCTTTCCATTTATGCAGGGTGGAATTATGCTATGTATTAGTTCTTATTTCGAGTTTGTTCGACTCCGAAATTTTTTGAAATCTCAAGAAGCATCATTCTGCCTTCTTGGAGAGTAAGGAGCAATCACCTTTTTCTTTATTTTTTTTTTATTTTTTATTTTTTAGATTGTGCTGGTTAAATTCACATTTTCTTCAGCACAATATTTGAGTTTGATGCAAACGGTTGACTATCTCCACGTTTGATAGCAATTTCTTTGCCCTATTTAGGTACACCAAACAAAGTGATATATCTCGTGGGCGAGTTTGGTTCTTCCAAGGACAGCGGAAAATCATGCTATACACTGAGAGAGCTCACTTCTACCACAGATACAAGGTTCTTAGTTTCTTTTTTGTCTTCTTTCTGGTGTTTCCTAGTACCACCTTTATTGTACTCTTAAGTCAATTAAGATTGGTGGGCTGTAAAACTAGTTGAGAAAATAGTTATTAGATCATTTATGCTGCTGCATGATTTTTTTAATTTTTTTTTGGACAACAAAACTGATGAAGAAAAGGGAGAAACCATGGTCTATTGGTGATCAATGTTATTTCTGGCACAGTGATTTGACTTTGTTTCACAGAACTTTAAAATGACGCTATCTTCTAGTTGAATTCTTAAAATTACATATGGCTAAAACGTTTACTTAAATAAGAAATAAGTGCTTTAGGATCACAAGGCTTTGCTGTATTGATGAGATATCAAAAACTGGACCTGAATTAATATAATTGATGAGAATCTTCTGGTCTATTTGTTTATAATTGCAATGATGCATAATACTGCTGATAACAGCATCTCTCCTATGCATTTCATCCTCTTGATACTTTCATATTTGAGGCAAATTACATGTATATCCAAAAATCTAACTTTGATGTTTCAGAATTAAAGAAGGGAAATCAAGATACAAGTAGATTAGTGAAGTTTAATCTTATTTTAGAAGTCATTCTCATAATATTTAATCTTATTTTAGAAGTCATTCTCTTAATATTTGTCCCATATGAGTTCATGGCTTTCTCACCGTTCATAGCCATACACACAGTGTGTTTGTCTCTAAGTTTTCTAGATTGAAATGTTGTACCATGAGAGTTGACCTCAGAGGTTAGGATTTCATTGTTTTCCTAATAGTTTTAACAAGCTTTCAGATTGAACATATGACATTATTTTGATCCTAAGTTTCTTGTGTATAGATCCGAGCTATTCAGAAATTGATCATTTATTCTCTTCCGGAGAGGAAAGAATTTTACCCTGAGGTACAATTTATTCTGTAAGCATATGTTTCCTTTTCTCCTGTCTAGTGAGGAATTTTGATTGAAGTACCATTGTCGTGTATTTCAGATAGTAAATATGCTCGAAGGATCTCAAAACATGTCTTGTACCGTGCTATTTTCTCGTTTTGATCAGTTCCGGGTAAGATCTTTTCGAACATGCAATGAAATGAAAGTGTCCCTTGAAAATTTTCTATTCTTATTCTCTCTGAAGACAAAGTTCATAGAGATTGAAATTTGATTAGGTGCTCCAGAGTCCTGTGAGGAAATTCTTCCCTATTTACTAGTTAAAGTGGCAACAACAACAACAAGAAGATTTGCTTCACAAAAAAAAAAAAAATGCACAAACAGATTTGCTTCACAAACAAACATTTAAGGGGATAGTAATATCAAGTATGCTCTCAAGTTCACAGAACTTCAGTGTAATCATGTTTCATGGAGGACTTTCCTTGTTTTATCTTCCTTTTTGTCACGTTCTTACTAGCAGTGCTTTCCAGTAATTCAACTTGAGCAATTTTGACTTGTGAGAGAACTAAACTCGAAACTCTTTATCATGGATTGGATATGTTAAAAGACACATTTTGTGCAAAATCAGGGTATAGAAGAAAGCACTCAAGGACATTGCTTGGACTATTACTAACTTCTTTTTTCTTTTCTGATGTTAAAATTTTGATATAGAACTTTTAGTTTATTAAGCAAGTCTGACTTGTTTGAGACCAGAAATTGGAGGGCTTACTCTTGAATATTGATGCAGTAATGGTTATAATAGACTTATCTGCATTTTGTCAAGCATCAAGCTGTACCCCCCCCCCCCCCCCCCTTTTTTTCTCCTCTTTTTCCCCTTTTTCGGTCAGATCTTTCTTGAACTTACCTTCTGTCACTAAGGCAAGTACCATCGTCTAGGAAACTCTCTTTGAATTTCTTGAAAGTTTCTAATTCCAATGAAGGTAATTTTCTTTCTTAATCTTGAATTGACATGACTCTCCCCTAAGAATGGCTTACACTGCATTGAGGTTGTAATCAAACCTTCTGGCTCCTTGGCTTTTATGTTGCTTAAGAATCTTGAGATTGTTCCCGTTTGGAAAGTATATTTGCTACTCAGTATTTATAGCAGTTAATTTCAAGGATCCTTCGATTTTTGAAATTGTTAGATATTTATTGGAATTGAAGGCATAGGACAATGGATGGGATTACAAATCTGTTAATTTAGTGGTCATATAGATGATAATGCCAGCTTTTCCTTCCCTTTTCTCTTACTCGTTGCCTTGGTTGTAATACTCAAAGATTATAAGCCTGTATATGCCTCCTTTTTTTTTGCTTTCTCTCTCAAATTACCTTTGTCCTTGTGTCACATGAATTTTACTTTCTTTTAAAGTTCTTGTGATGCGTACTTTTTTATGGTTTCAGCTTGAAAGAATTGTTGGTTCTGCATCTGCAAAAAGAATGATTACATCAGAGAAGGGTGTTTTTGTATTCTGTTAGAAATTCTTTAGCCGTGCCTCCAGAAATGGGAAAACAACTGCTCTATGTTACCGAATATCACACCCCTGGGGAATCACAGATGGATGATCCGTCATAGAACAACTCCTCCAATCTGTTATGGGACAGTTTTCTGCTTTGTTCTGCAGCTACGCAATGTCTCAAATACCATCAAAACTAGTTCTGGGAGAATTCTTGTACGAAATAATAACATCTGTAGCTCTTGATCTGAGAACATCCCTGATCTGATTATTCTTTGTTTCTTTTCTTTTTCTTTTGTCAGAATTAGCTATTGACCATAACTGACTGACCTTTGAAATGTACCGGTCTGATACTATTTCATTTCCTCTCTGATGAAAGTTAGGTGGTTACGTACATCCAGGGTTGATTTTCAGTTTTGGTTTTTTCGACCGATAATGTAAGCTATAAGCACAATTTTAAGGAGAACGAGAATCTCATTATGTTACTTTGCAACTCCTTTCTTTCTTCCTACGAAGAAATGCCGCCTTACATTGATTTTAGGATACAGCAATGCCACGTCTCTTGTTGAAACTGAAGTAATAGCTCCTTGTTTATCAATGGAATTTAAAGGACGATTACTGTTTTTAGTTGATATGTATGTAAAGTGGATTGGAACTTTATAGCTAGGCTAGAGATTATGAGCTAGGGTTTGAATGTAATGATCATATTAGTTGTAATAGGGATTCATGGAAATGATGTTTGGGTTTTTTCAAAAAATAAATAAGCAAATAAATAAAATTTATCTATTGCATAAACAAAAATGTTAATAAGTTCGTTGAGAACCATGTAAGGTTGAGTGGGTGGATCGAAGGTTGTGGTTTAACCTAAATAATCTTTAAACATGTTCCAAGAGTAAAGGTCAAAATGATGGCACGTAGAAGGTTACAGGCAGGCATAAAAAGAAAAATGCAAAAGAATCAAAATGAGAAAGAAACTCTTTTCTGCGCCCTATGGGAGAATGAAGTTATGCTAATTCTACTCTATACCACTTGGGGGAAGCTTGCATTCAGCACGGGAGTTTTAACCTATGTGGTGAAATATTTATTCAAATGAAAACAAATGAGTATACTTGTCGAAACACTTGTAACAAAATATGGAGCATAAACACCTGAACCAACAATCTTCAATTTTAAAAGCTTCTATTGTTGCTAGAAAGTTCAAGAGCATTGTAATTATACTTGTAATGGATTAAAAATTGATACTTCACCTATTGTACATTAAAATTCCCTTAAACATAAATCAATTGCTTACTTGAATGAAAACACCTCTCCAAACAGGTACACCAAAATATGAAACAGAACCAATTGAACCAAGAGTTTCGAGTATTAAGAGTTTCCTGAACCAATCATCTTCAGCATTAAGAGTCTTCATTAATGCACTTAAAAAAATTGCCCTACAATTATAGATGAAGAGGAAGAGTACTACAATTACACTTTTAAGTAGTTGCAATGCTAATTTTTTGCCTATAATGTGTTAAAACTACCTTAAATGTGACTTAATTACTAAATTCAATGAGTCCCATCTGTTATAGAAGCTCAATTGCACATCTGAGGGTTTCTAGTGGTTTGTAATCTAATGAAATTTTTGTTTGTATTAATGCTGAAGTTGATGATTAGCTTAGAAGAGAAGCTAGTCATTTTGCATCTATAAACACTATTTAAAAGTCTGATAATAATGTGCAATACAAACTAATTGCATATGGGAGGACATAATAGTCAAACTCTACTTACCTACACATCACAATTAGTTTGTTTGGATAAGAGTTTATTTGGATGATTTATTTGAGATAATTACTGTAACACTTTTTGTGATGTGATGTATGTGAGATAAAAAGGTGATTGGGAAGATAAAAAAGTGGTTGAAATTTGTGAAGTAAATTTTTAATTTTGAAATCAAGCCAATCCAAACAAACCCAATGTTGTTCATTTGGTTTAACCATTTGTATTTACGTTTTTCCCTGCCTAAAATGCCGCCAAAGATGGCGGATGAAAGTTTCTCAACAATCACCTACAAACTCCTTTTCACATATGTATAGGATATTTGCAAGTTTATAAAGCTTAGAGAGCTAAAAACTAGTCCATGCAACTGAAGTTTTATGATTGTTTGAAATCTTCATAGCTTGAAAGCAACGAACTTTTATATTCGAAGTAAATATGAGAACTTGAGAAATTGTGAAAATAGTAATATAGAAATTTATTTGGTGATAGATTTTGAAACAAGTTTGACTAAACCCGTTATGACCCATTTTGACTAAACCCGTTGTTGAAACGCCTAAAGTTAATCCAACATGTCCAATTGCCACCTATAATGCCTAGTGTTAGTAGCAAAATCTAAAAGATGTTAATTAGAATATTTTACTACGCAACTTTTTTTAGGAATTTCGACAACTAGAATTTTGATAAGAATTAAAGTGCAACTTTCTGTAAATCTTAAACATTGTGCAAAAGGAAATTCTAATTAAACTAAGATCTACACTAGGTATTTACTGCAGATCGTAGGACGTACCAAAACACAGCTACTATACTAGGCAAGCAAGCCCTTAGCGGCATCCATCTATAGTACAGTTACATAACTTCTGAATGTTAAGGTCAGCCTTGGAAACGGCTACTTTTGTAGATTAAGAAAGTAGATTCTTTCTATTATTAGAAATAATAAGAACTATGGACTCTTGCCTGAGGTTTATTTGGTCTACTCGAAACTAAGGGTTCGTAGCTCTCTAAAGAGGTTTCAGGTGTGATTGATTCTTTTTAATGAAGGAGATATTAATACAATAATATCATCTTTCAGTTCAGTACAGAAAAAATCCCCGTAGCCAGCAAACATAGAAACGAAGTAAAGTTCACAGCCCTTGCCTTGGCTCTTTGCCGCCATCTGAAATTCGCGAGATAGACTGAGGGAACTGTAAAAGGGCGGGGAAGTATAAGGCTTGGGTTAGAGAACTTTTTTTTTTGCTTTTGTTTTTGTAAATGGAAAGATTTTGAATTCAGGATCTCTTACTTATAATCGCTCCAATTTTATCATTCAACCCAACCTTCTGCTGGTGTTCCCTCCGACCACTTGGGCTGGAGACTTTATATGTGTTGAATGTAATCCAAGGATCAAGGTGCCCATGTTTTTGCTCCAACTTGTCTCGTGTTTTTGCGATAAAACCTCTTCTGGCCTTCTCTAATTGGTGTAACTTAAGCTTCATTTCACTGCAAAGGCTGACCTGACCCAAATCATAGAGATGAGAATCCTCTCGATTAGGGTTTAGCTCGGTCCTTGAGGCTAACAAGGAACGTTTCAACCAAGTGTCGTGCTATCTGTTGAATCAAAACAGAAAAGACAATGAGAAGAATAATAGTACATTGAACAAGCACACAAAATGAAAGGTAATATGAAATGCCACAAAGGACTAAATCATGATTAAGTTTTTTTTTTGAGGAAAAAAAATATTGAAATTTGAAACCTACTACTAGTTTATCGCTGTTACCAACCAATAGAAATAATGCAAACGAGGGAAGTTAACATTTACAGGCCTAAAAAAAATCTAAAAATTATATCTGGTGTGTCACAAAGGACTAAAATATAATAATATGTTGTTGGTGTTACCAACAAATATAAATTGTTTGAATTACATAAAAAAAATAAATTGTTTGGATTAAGGGCATGAATGATTGAGTAAGTTATACCGAGCACACCTCATTCCTTTTTTTTAAAAAAAATTTTTTGCTCAAGATTAAAAATAAGGGATGTTGAAACTTACATGGATAAAAATATGAAAAACATAAGACAATATACCTATTCAAGAACAATGACAGAGTTTGGCCTTAAAGTTGAATACTTAATAGAGCACAACTCAAGGTCTCAAAAGAGTTGCATGAGAGAAAGAAAGCGAAATTTAGCCAAGGACAATCTGCCGGGGGGAAGGACTAAAACTAAAGTCTTATAATTTAGTAGTGATTCCCAGCAGATCATCCTTGGCCGCAATCCACTCTCCTCCTCTTCATGTAAATTCTTTTGGACTATCATTACGCTGGTAAATGTATTTCTTCAACCCATGAATTGAAGCACACAAGGATCAACTATATATAAGTGGGAAGTTTGACATCTTTGTGTGCTGATAATGCTTTTGATAGATATTCTCATTGAGCTACTTTTGATAAAGAATAAGGGAATTATTTTCTACTGTGATTGTAACATTTGTAAATAACCCCATATGCAAAGAATTATTGTGTTGTGCATGGCATCCGAATTTACGTGCCATAATAGAGAGGGAAGTCATAGCCAAGGCATGAACATACACTCGCAAAACGAAAAATTGTACAAGAAATGAGAGTTTTATGTTACTAATTTACATAATTTTAGCTAGAATTTGTACACGGTTGATTACAAAGTTGCAACACAAATTCCTTATATTGTATAAGAGTGAATTGTGGTCAAAGGGGATTTGAATTTCAACCACATGGATAGAATTTTTTTGGAAATGTGAAATATGTGCAGTTTTTTAAAAACTTTTGATACAATTAAGGGCAGCATGTGTTTAGATATATTTTCAAAAATGCCCTCATTATGGTACATTTAAAATTTTGATTTATGGAGACATTTGAATATTTCTGGAATATGTAATTATTTTGCAATCGTTTTCGTATCAAATACAATGCATATAAGCTCATGTATTGGTATAATTACTGAAATGGTGTTATAGACACACTTAATTAAAATGTGACTTTTGTTGTGCAATTAATACAAAAATATATTAACATGTTGCGCAATTAATACGTTGCTATAACTAGCCATTGAAAGATATTCTTTTGCCTGAAACAACTTATATCTGCTCTTGGATGATTTTCAACAGACATTTATATGGGCATTTTGGTAATAGTAAAACTATAAAAGTATTGATAAACACAAAGTGTACAATTGTGTGTTGCAATTAAAATGTACTATTATTAGCTTTGTCATATTTGATGACTATTTCTTTCCAAAATCTATTCTTATTTATCCAATGAAAAATCATCTCTAACCACAGGCACCAAACGCCTGCGCAATGCGCAGGTACTCCCCCCAGTAATGATATAAATATTAAATTGATTCAACTTGTTGCACGCCTACTAATTTTGATATATATATATATATATATATATATATATGTATGCATGCATGCATGTGTGTGTAAACATATATATATATATATATGTATAGATTTTTTTTTGGGTGCACTCGTGAGTATATTTTAATTATAGGTAACTTACTGTGTATTATCATCACAATCATTGTGTCCATTGCATTTAAACACACACACACACACACGTGTATGTAATGAACCTAAACTTCCATCTCAAATGGCAATAAAAAGAAAGTGGTTCATGAACTTTATTCCTTAATATAAGATTCCTACAGAAATTCATGAGGATGTTTTCCCTTAACACTCCTTATCATATGTGATTCGGATTTGTTGGGAAATCAGAACTTGCTCAAAGCCCATGGAGTTGTAAGAGGCAATTAAGAGGACCAAAGTTGTGTATGGAACTTTGGATTGGGGTCTGCAAGTTTAAATATCAGAGTTTTTCTAACAGGTGTCGTTAACCCACTTAATAGTCATCTAATCTACCATAAATATATACTAATAATTATTATCTTTTCTTGCATTTATATACTTTTTCTATTTAATTCTGCCTACCCTTCCTTATATTTATTTACTTTTTCTAATTAATCTTATATTTTAAAAAATATAACACTTGAAATATATTTTAACGAGCGTTGGCCCCCATTAGACAAACCGAATATTATAACGTTACCCTCAATTTTCATCTCAAAACCAATTCGTTAAGAGTGTAACCACTCATGAAATTTATTGATTAGGAAAAGACTTATTGAGATCCAATGTTGGATTTTGTCCATGTACACATATGGCATAGATTTCATGTGGGAAAGTGGATACCTTTCCTGAATAATCCAAATCATTTGATTATGGCCAATGAGGCCAAAATGGAAATTATTCTTGGAATAGAATATTTTGGAGATTACTTGTGATCATTATCCAGAGAAGCGGGCATGTCAACGGAGAAAAGAAGACAATTATACATGGAATAATATTATTTGTCATTGCAATATTGGTAACTAATCTTTTCCAGATAGGCTTTATCCATTGTGAAGTCTCCTTCATCCTCAAGGCACTCCTGGAGATTTTTTAACCAAACCTTGACCCTTCAATTTCTAACGAGGTATTCGTGTGATTAATGTCTTCTGTAGTTACTACTTTCAATTGCACTATACAATGGATACACTAAAACATATATAGATGTTAATACAATAAACATAGACACTAAGATAAACATGCAACTATTGTCAGATAGTTTGTCATACAATCGATTCCATCCATTTCAAAAAGGAAAAAAAGAACATAATAAGTTTTATCACAAATTGATAGTCGTGTCATACAATCAATCTCATCCATCCAAATTTAAATTAAATGCATTCTGACTATCAATTACACCATGTAATTGGTCTAATAGTTGCATAAAACCCTAATCCCATCCAACGCATGCTAGCAAAAGAATTCGTTAAGTTGTAGGTGTGAGAACCCGAAAATTTCTTTATTTTCTAACCATTATTTTATTTCTTTGCATACAATTTCTATACCTTTCATTATTATATTAAATTTTGAGAGATTTTTATAAGGGACTTAAGTTGTTAAGACATTTTTCCGATATAAGTTAGTTCGTGTGACATTAGTAGTATATATTAGACGTGGGACCCGCTAGTGCGGTACGTGCGATAATTTTTGACTAGCTGGAGTTCTGTGTTAAGGGATATTATATTACAAGATGCTAGATGACAAGTAGAGGTTGGCTAGGTAAATTAACCATTGGTATCCAAAAGGATGAGAATAAACCCTAGTGCGCTATTTGTCGCGAAACCAATGGATGGTGGACTTTGACCAAGATTTTCTCACTTCTACTAAATACAAAATTTGACTAAACTACCCTTTTATTTTGATTAAATTACTTTATAATAACTATACTACTCATTTACCTCCCCAATGGTTGGAATAAATAATAGAATTAAGAGTTTTCCCTTTACTTTCGTCGTTAGGGTAAAACTAGGGTTTTTACGTCCTTCGATAGTGTGATTATTCGGTACGGAGTGTGTACTAAATTTGGTGATTAAGAGTGAGTTTTAAATAAGAAAAATTGTATGATTAGAAGTAATAATAATAAGTTAGTGAATTGTAAGCTGAAAAACCCTAGTACGTGCGAATTAGGAAAAACGGTGTGAACGATGTGCACCGTTTGCTACCGAATGAGTGTTGCACCACTGATATACTACTTTATTATCTAATCATCCTTGTTTATTATTGAGCAAACAGCCCGTAAATATCTCCTTAACCAGCAAAATTATTGGACACAAAATAAGAGAGAGAAAAGCAAATTTTGAGAATTTCATCTTGGAGTGACAAGTGGGCAACCATCCAATGGTTTGTTTTTGACCATACCAATTTTCTTCATTTTTATCACCAAACCAACTTCAATTCTCCTTCATTTCTGCATCTTTCTGGCCAAACACTAGGGAGAGGAGAAGAGAGAAAATTTTTCATTTTTCCAACTTGAGAGCTTGCTTGATTCTTGAGAAAATTACCGTAAAACTTGATTCTACTCCGATCAATCTTTGGGAAAGCTTGGAGGTGAGCTTGGTGGAACTTTTGGGAGGAAGAAAGTTCTTGTATCACAAGTTATTTTGGGGATTTTGAGGTATTATGCTAGAAACCTCCCTTGTTTCATTCTTATTTTGCAATTTAAGCAAAGCATGGCTTGATTGTGGTGGATTGTGTGAGAACCCGAAAATTTTCTGAATTTCTAGGCCTTATTTTCTTTCTTTGTACCCGTTTTCTATATTTTTGTTATTATGTTAACTTTACAGATATTTTTATAACTAAATACAGTTTTTAACTTATTTTTCTAGTATAAGTTAGTTCATGCGATATTTGAAGTGTATATTTGATGAGAATATAAAGACCAAGGCCCATTCAAGCACATGGGGAATTGGAAGATTCAAGTGAAAACTAGTTGATTGCACGAATGCTTGAGTTTAGTAGGATTATTTGATTTTCCTCGTTGATTTTGGTTATTTCTCGTTTTAAAAAGTCTAGGTAATTAAGATAGTTTAATTGCGGCCCATTTGTTAGTAAGTAAGGCCCAAAATCTTTCTTAAGTATGTAGGGTAGTTTGGTCAACTTTTGGATTAGGGTTAATACTTGTAAGGGCTATAAATAGCCCCACTTCCTTTTTGTTTGGGGACCAGTTTTTGACTATTAAATACAATTAGTGAGTTTTCACTTTCTCTTTGGCAAGAGAGTTGTCTTTGAATACTTGAGAATCTTCTCAAGTTATTCACCCGAACTTATCAATCGAGTATCTCCTTGATTGTGGCGTTCTACTACCTCCAATTTAGTTCGTTAATTCGAGTAGTTACGGGTTGAGATAATATCAAAATTGTTCGTGACTTCTAGGGATTAGTTGGGTCAAATTTCCGCTGCCTAAGCCATGGAGTTTTGGTTGTCTAGATCGGGGTTTCACATCAGTTGGTACCAGAGCTAGTTGACAACCACCAGGTTATATCTTTTTTTTGTTTTTCGTTTATTTCGAGTCATATATGTTTATCCCAATCTGTTCATTTGTTTAGAACCAAAAAAAAAAAATTTCTGTTCACAGACACTGTTCATAGTTTACTGTTCATCCGAATACAAATCTGTCCAGCCTTGTTGTTTGTGTTATCCAACTTGTTTACTTGGTTTTCAAATCTGAATTTTGGCAAAACTTGTTGGAATTTTGTGAATCTTGAAGAGAACTTACAATAATCTTGAGCTTCTTGAATTCTTGACCACAATCTTGAAATTTCTGAAGTTCCTGACAACTTCCTTGAACGTTCTTGAAAGATCTTGGAGTTCTTGGTTGTTATTATTTATGGACTTCCTTGTTCTGTGTCGTGGTTGAAAAACAAAAACAAAAAAAAAAGAAGAAAGAAAAGAGGAATTGGTTGGCAAGAGAAAAAAAAAAGGAAAGGAAAGAAAGGGGCAACCGAATTGTTTTGAATAGGGAACCAAATCTGATTTGTGCAATCTTTCTTGGAGTAGAATTTGGAAGTTACCAAAAGTTGTTTCAAGAAGATTACCAAAGGTTGTTTCAAGAAGGTACCAAAAGTTGTTTCAAGAAGATTGCCATTGTTTGTTTCAAGAAGGTTACCAAAAGTTGTTCAAGAGGAAGAGGATTTTCAAAAGGTTTCCAAAAACTAACTTGTTTCCAAAATCAATTAGGAAACTAAGTAAAGCACTTGGATAACTCTTTGTACTCACTTGGACACTCTCTCTCCTACCTTTTTAGGAAACTTTCCTAAATTCTCTTATCCATTTTTTTAGGAAACTCTCCTAAAATTCTCTCATCCATTTTTAGGACCTTTCCTATATTCTCTCATCCACTTTAGGAAACTCTCCTATATTCTCTTCCTAGATTTTAAGAAACTTTCCTACATTTTCTCCTACATTTGCTCCTATATTTTCTCCTAGATTCTAGGAACACTTTCCTACATTTTCTCCTACATTCTTGTGATTACACTTGTGGAAAGGTTGGTAACGGTTGTTGGACTTGAGCAGTATTTCTCAACTACCTAACCCAACAGGTAAAGGTATTTGGTAAGTCCATTAGAGTGACATCCATATACACGAGTGCGAGTGGATACACGTAAGGGAGCGTGAAAGGCAATATCTTCGGTTTCGTTGCTAACTTTTTGCAGGTTCCCTCATACGTCATGGCAAGTATAAGACGCATAAAAGCTAGCCCACAACATTGTCTTCCTGATCCTAAGGGAGTCAAAGAAGTGGCATTACGTGGTGTAGATGAGCAATTGGACCTCGTCAAATCTCAGTTGCTTGGTTGGTTTTATACTCGTTGCGGTGTCAAAGATAAAATTTGTAGCTTGGCCATTGATGGTAGTTGTGAAGTCAATCTTGCAAGTGCTATCATGGTTGAGAAATTAAATCTTCCAACCATTGATCATCTTCAACCGTACAAGTTGACGAGCACTCATGGGGATGTTTGGGTTACTAAGCACACACTGGTACCTATTCAAATCGGCAAATATGTGGATGAGGTGTTGTGTGATGTAGTCCCAATTCAAGTGACACATGTGTTGTTGGGCAAAGCATGGATGTCGAGGCGAGAAGTTAAAATTGACGGACATACTAATAAGTATTCCTTCTTATTTAATAGTCGTCGTCTTGCACTTGTATCACTTACTTATGACCAACTTTGTATTGATCTAGCATGCATGAAAAGTGAGCTTGAGCGTTATAGAATGGAGAAAAAGCTAGATGAGGGAATTGTGCCAGCAGAGGTAAAACCCGAGGAAGTTGAAAGTAATGAGATAAAAGGGTCAGCTGTTGAACTAGAAAAAGAGATGGACAAATCTAATGAGATGGGTGGTAAAAAGGAAGAAAAAAGAGAAAGTGGGCTGATCTTGAGCAACCCGGTGAAGGCCTATTATTTTCTTAACAAACTTACCTTTGCTTTGTTTAGTGTTTCTTCTTTTATACATATCAAGCAAATGTAAGTTGAGCTGATCTTGGTGTGTTCCATTCCAAAATCAATTGTTGACGTTGCAAGCCTCCATGGAGTTGTTACTCCAAGAGTTAAACCCCGTTGGTATCCATTCATGGAACAATGTCAACTCAAATCAGTCCACACCAAAGGGGAGCTGATTCGAGCTCATCTTGAAGGGAACACTCCATATTTTAGGGATGATTGTGTACCAAGGGTTCATTTAAAGAACAAGTACCTCAATGACCATTATGATTTTCGTCTTGCTCTTAGTCCACATGAAGCTCCACCATCACCAAATCCGCCTTGGTGCCTTGCAAGTGTGTTCGAGCCGGAGTTCGATTTCACGGGATACACTTCATACCACTTTGAGGACCCTTACCTCATGACCACAAACAATAAAGTTGAGCATACATTGAAGATGGTTTGTGAGATTCAAGGTTCGACGAGGGTTATTTTCCAACTTAGCACATGGGCTTTGCATTGGATGCCATCTGTAGCTTTCATAACAAGATTGAGTCGAAGGCATGTAACTCGTCTTGTCACCATTCGTGCTTCAATTTGTGGGCAAATTGCTTTTAAGAGGAGGGGAATGATGAGAATATAAAGACCAAGGCCCATTCAAGCACATGGGGAATTGGAAGATTCAAGTGAAGACTAGTTGATTGCACGAATGCTTGAGTTTAGTAGGATTATTTGATTTTCCTCGTTGATTTTGGTTATTTCTCGTTTTAAAAAGTCTAGGTAATTAAGATAGTTTAATTGCGGCCCATTTGTTAGTAAGTAAGGCCCAAAATCTTTCTTAAATATGTAGGGTAGTTTGGTCAACTTTTGGATTAGGGTTAATGCTTGTAAGGGCTATAAATAGCCCCACTTCCTCTTTGTTTGGGGACCAGTTTTTGACTATTAAATACAATTAGTGAGTTTTCACTTTCTCTTTGGCAAGAGAGTTGCCTTTGAATACTTGAGAATCTTCTCAAGTTATTCACCCGAACTTATCAATCGAGTATCTCCTTGATTGTGGCGTTCTACTACCTCCAATTTGGTTCGTTAATTCGAGTAGTTACGGGTTGAGATAATATCAAAATTGTTCGTGACTTCTAGGGATTAGTTGGGTCAAATTTCCGCTGCCTAAGCCATGGAGTTTTGGTTGTCTAGATCGGGGTTTCACATCAGTTGGTACCAGAGCTAGTTGACAACCACCAGGTTATATCTTTTTTTTGTTTTTCGTTTATTTCGAGTCATATATGTTTATCCCAATCTGTTCGTTTGTTTAGAACCAAAAAAAAAAAATTTCTGTTCACAGACACTGTTCATAGTTTACTGTTCATCCGAATACAAATCTGTCCAGCCTTGTTGTTTGTGTTATCCAACTTGTTTACTTGGTTTTCAAATCTGAATTTTGGCAAAACTTGTTGGAATTTTGTGAATCTTGAAGAGAACTTACAATAATCTTGAACTTCTTGAATTCTTGACCACAATCTTGAAATTTCTGAAGTCCCTGACAACTTCCTTGAACGTTCTTGAAAGATCTTGGAGTTCTTGGTTGTTATTATTTGTGGACTTCCTTGAACGTTCATTGTTTGTTTCCAATAATGGCTAATTCATGACTTGTGGTGGCTAGTTATGTGATTTTATGGAAGATTTTATGGATTAAAGTGAAGTTAGCTAAATTTCTGATTTTTGTGAGAATTTTTCTGTTTTCCTATGATGGATATGGTTGGCTTGAATTGATGGCTCTAAATGGTGTTAAATAGACCTCTTGTGCGTTAATTGCGGTTATATGCGAAAAATTTCAGTTTTGTGCGGAAATTTCAGCTTTAGGGTTCCAATTTTTCCTGTTCTGTTCGATTTTATTTGAGCATGTTAGAGGCCAAATCAGGCTTAGGTTAAAACATGAAAGTTGTAGAAAATGATGTTAACTAGCTGTCTACAAACTGTCAACTTAATCAGAGCACTGTAGCCTATGAAATGACCGAAATACCCTTGACTGCCTATGAACCCTGTTTCGCGGACAAATTTCTGTTTTCGTGGAGATTTCCATTTTTCACCATGAAAATGCATGATTTGGCTTTGGAGATCTTCATAATAAATGTAGGTTTATGTTTTGTCTTCGAAACGCCGTAAGATTCGTTTCAATCCGATAAGTGTAGCTTCAGTTGTGCTTATTGTGCCGAAAGGTGTATTCTATAGTCTGTAATGTGTATGTGGTTGGTTTGAGATGAATTGGTGTTGCTTGTAGGATGGAAAAGTAAGGAAATGTAGGGGATATGCTGTCTAAATTTTGGATTGTTGGATTCCTTCGAGTTTGGTTTGATTTGGGATATATATAAGATAGGCTTTTGGGGTTGTTCGAGCCCTAAGTTTTCATATTACCTTTTTGTTCCTGAAATCATGTTTTGCACACTTGCATGAGTAATTAGTTGGCGAGACCTACGACTTGTAGTCGAGCCTCATTTGTGCATTTTATTTACTGGAATTGTGGCTATGGGAACCATAATTGTTTACCTTGGTTATTCTAGGGTTTCTTGGTGATTAGAGCCCTACCTTGGTTGAACTTTGCTTTAACTGGTGAGTGTACCACTCCCCTGAATTGTTGTTTAATTGGTTCATCTATACTTGAAATGTGTGACATGGATAACTATGAACTCTGTTATTCTGAATGAGACGAGAGTGTACTTTATCACACTCGTTCTCTTGCCTATGCTGAATGAACTGGAATCTATTACTTGTACTTGTTATGTACTTGAACTTGTTACTTGCGCTTGTTATGAGATCGTTTGGAAGTGTGTCCAACGATCTTCCTGTTAAACTTGAGCTCAACCTCATGGGGAGTTAATTAAATCGAGCCAGCAAGGGCTTGGTCGAGATAATTGACAATCCATGGGTACCTGTTCCTGGGGAATCTTTGGGTATTGAGACTCTTGATTCCGGTATACTCGAGTATTACCATTACTGTTCCTGTTCGGCGTTCGGGCCCGGTAAGGGGTATGTTTGGTGAACGGGATTTTGGCATAAGAGGGGTCTACGGACATGAGTGTGTTATTAAACGTTAACGGAGAGTCAACGAGGTTGGATCAAGTATTGCAACGGGGATTTGGCTCCTGAGGGCCACTTGTATCCTTTAAATTGTGGTGTTCGTTTAATTCTCTTACTTGATGTGTATATGTGCCCTAAAAGTGTTTTCTCATGATTTCCACTGTTATACTTTTGGTACCTCATTGAGCTTCTAGCTCACCCCGTTCCATTATTCTTGTTTTCCTTACAGGGAACCACTTTTTGGAACTGTAATTTTGAAGCATGAGTTGAGCTAGTTTAGATATTTTGTATAGCTCCTCAATGGTTGGAAACCCTAATTGTACTTGGATTCTAATGTTCCCTTTTGATTTGTAAAAATACGAATGTGGTTTATAAAAGCGTGTACTCATGTTCATGTGTTATATTTGGTTTGTATATGTCCATTTCAAGGATTATATAAAGTTACTTGTATTCGATTGTGTCCCGGTCGGATTCTGACGTGGCAGGCAGTATTCACTTTCCGTTTTGATTTTCATTTTTGTTTCGTGATTTTTTTTTGTTTTTTTTACGCGCGCTACTGTATTCTGGCACGTGTTGAGTTGTGTATAACTGTTTTAGTAGTCCTGACGAGAGTTGGGCAGGCAGTCTGCTAACATCTTTGGTACGCCTTAGGGGAAGGTGGGGCTGTCACAGATTGTATGGAAAATTTCTTGGTTTTGCTTATTAACTTATAATTTTCAGCTAGGGTTTGTAATTTTTGCTTATTCCTTGTCATTCCCGTACCTTGTTAAGGAAAACAAATGAAGGGATGAGCTAAAAGCTCAGTGAGGTTCCAAGAGAACAACAAGCAATTAGGCATTTTAGCATTCACATGATAGCATGATCACATTTTCCATAAAGAACATAACATCCAGACAACTCATTTAACCATGTACAGCCGATAACACATGCATATAAAAGGATACAGTTTGTTCTCGGGAACAGGTTCCGTGACAACTTGTTCAGAATCTGTTGACACTCCGTCAACCATGGAATCATAACAAGTCCAGTAGATCATCACTTAACTCCAACCTCCATCCACCAATCAACCCCCTACCGGGCCTGAACTCCAAACATAAATAGTGGTGGTAATACTCGAGTATACCAATTAGTCGAGGAGATAACATTTCACTCGACAAAACAGTGGACCCAGGGTTCGTTATCTAATCGACCAGGCCCTTACCAGCTCGACTCGATTAACTAGACTATGGGGTTTAGGATCCAGGCCGTTACTTTCAAATCATGCGCATGAATCTCAGTTCACTTGTAAACAATTCACTTATAGTAGTAAAACAGGAATTCAGTCAAGTTAAGGTCGAGTGTGATAAAGTACACACTCACCTATGTAATAACAAGTCAATTCAAGTAACAAGTCATATACAGGTCATATTTGCGCAACAAGTAGCATGGAACTTGCAGTTGGAACACTCACTAGTTCAAGCAAACATAGCGTCAAAAGTTTCCTCCTGGATTGCCCCCTTGATCAGACAAGCCCTAAGAATAACCAAGTGAACAGAATTCATAATTTAGACTCGACTATGAGTCGTATACCTCTCCAAGTTAATTTTTTTTTTCAAAACCCAACATACACAGCCATATTTAGAATGCAAATCAAGGAAAAAAATATATTCTAGGGCAAAAACTTAAGTAGGGTTTTGAAGCGTATGAGAGCATTTTGGACTCAAGAAACATGAATAACCAACAAGTTCCTTATTCGCTTCATGGCGGGAAATTTTCCAGCGGCGAACCAATGAAAGAAACAAGGTTTTCTCAAGTCAAGTCAGCAAGGTTGTGTCCAAAAGACTTTCAAACTAAAGATGTTGAGGCTAAAAGGTAGCAAGGTGCAAAATTGCCCTCCAAATCAGAATTTTTTCGCAGCCATGAAACAAGTACAATCATGAGGTTTTCACCTCCCAATCTTCATAGTTTTCACTCAAATTCACGCACAAAATGTGTAGACACCAAATTTTTGGTGTTTATTATTTATTTATTTACTATTCATTTTTTTTTATTTGTTCTATTTTATTTGTCACAATTAGTTTTATTTACTTTTAGTTTTAGTTATTTTAGCCATTTTAGCGTAGAATTTCTCAAAGGAAAAAGAAAAGTGTTCAAAAATATGTTTTAGTTGTTTTGGATTTAGTTCCATTTTTTAAAAATGAAAAGGAAAAATGAAAAATTGAAAAATGGAAAATAAAAGAAAAACAAATTGGAATTTGCACTTTGTTGTTTCTAGTTTATTTATTTTTCATCCAATGTTAATTAAATTGTTTTTGTTATTTATTTTTACTATTATCAATTTTTAATTAGTTTTTTTAAAAAAAAAAAAAAAAAGAGAGGTCGCGGCATGCAAGCTGCGCTTTTACGCAACTTGCAAACAAAGGACTGGGCAGCCCCCTTAGCTGCAATTTTTGGAAAATGGTTGAGGGTTTAGGGTAGAGTGTCCCATGTATAAAAGCCAAAGAAGCCACAGCCGCAAAAAGAAAAAAGGATGGAAACACAGCAAAAGAAAAGGAGAAGGAGGGAAAAGAAAATCAGGGGCGGCTGATGAAGAAAAAAGGCAACGAAAAATTAGAGAGAAAAACAGAGGAGCTGGCGGCGGATGGAAAAAAAGAAAAATGGAGAAGGGAGCTAGAATAAAAAAACAAGGAGGATCGGACAAAGAAAAACAGAACGGAAGAAAATAATTGAGGAGGAACAAAGAAAACGAAAAGGGAAAAAACAGAGGAAGAAAAGGGCGGCGGACAAAGGAA
This sequence comes from Coffea eugenioides, assembly GCF_003713205.1. NCBI lineage: Eukaryota > Viridiplantae > Streptophyta > Magnoliopsida > Gentianales > Rubiaceae > Coffea > Coffea eugenioides. The sequence goes on from NC_040040.1 coordinate 39,612,197, forward strand.
AAACGGGGGGGGGGACATCGGCGAAAGAGCAAGGGAAATTTCTAGCAGCTTGGAGGGGAGGGCTGCGGCTGAGTGTTGAAGAGAGGGAGTCTTCGGCAAGAGCAGAAAAAAAATCTGAAAATTGGGGAAGTTCCTCGGGTAGAGAGAAATGAGCGAGAGAGAGTGAAGACAGGAAGGAAATGGCAACGGATGAAGAGGTCCTGGGCTGAGCGAAGGAGAACCAGAAACGGGGAAGAATGGCGGAGTAAGGGAACGAACAAGAAAGACAAAAGTTGCGGTTGAAAACGAAAAACAGGGGAGGGAAAAGCTTCGGGTCCAAGGCAAGCAGGAAAAAGCTGCGGCCAGAGACCCACCGCTTCGCCGGAATTTGCCGCTGTCACCCGTGAATTGCCACTATGAGAGGCCACTGTAAGGTAATTACTTCGTTTATGTTTCAGCCTTCATTTAAGCATAAGCTCTGGAAGCTTAGAGCATGTCTACCGTGGTTCACTGTGAGCATTTTTGTTTCAATTTTATGCTGATTGTTCATGTTTCTCTGAAAACACATGCTTTGTATGTTGACTGGGCAAGAATCCTTGTTGTTGTTGATAATTTTGGGGCCAATTGTAGTTCCAATGGAACAAAAAAGTAGTGAAATCTTTAATGCCCGTAACCTGTTCGGCGAAATGCCCAACTGAGAATTTTAATTGCAAGATAACTTGTCTGCATCTCCATGTGAAGAAAACGGCTAAGCCGGCCAATCCCTTTCCTCATGTTTTGAGAACTTTTGATGCATTGCCGTTTTACATTTTTGCTGTTTCCTTTTATTTCCTGTCATATGAATCCGAGCTAGTGTTTTGGGGAAATTTTGTTGTCTGTTGGAATGAACGGAAATGTTGATTCGACGAAGAAGATAATGACTTCTTCAAAACTACAATTTCAGACCCTTTATCTTCTCCTTCTTGGTAATCTAACCCCAAAGTTTTAGAGCTTCATAATTAGACCTCAAAGCTTTTGTCAATCCTTCAGACAAGTCCTCCTATGAATTGTATTTTGAACCCCAAATTTGCAAAAGTTGAATTTATTTCATCCTTTTTAGATGTTAATCATTTTTTTAATCGTTTTAAGTAGTCTTTTAGCTAGATTAATTCTTGTTTTTAGATCATAATGATGACTTGCTAATTTTAATTGGTTTGCTAATCTTGTTGGGTTTAGTATAGTTTGGGTTTTTGGGTAATAATATTTGTTGGGTTTCTTGTTGGGCTTAGGGAGGTTACAATTCAAAGGTTTTGGTTTGAATTTATTGTTTGGGTTTGACAAAAGAATTAATGATTTATTTTTCTGGGTTGTTGACATGGGCTTGAGAGGTGAAGCCCATCAGTTTATTGGCTAAATTTGGGTCAGAATTAGAGATTGGCCCATTCCCTTTTGTTTTGGATTTCCGATTGGGCCTGGAAGGTTTTGGCCCAAGCAAATAAGGAAAAATGGCCCAATGGTTTGGTCCATTAGGAAACCAGAAAACAAGTTTGCAAATCAGTCCCTGAATTTCTCCTTAACTGTATTGTGGCCCTGGACATTTTCAACTTCTTTCACTTCGGCCCTTAATTTAATTGCAAAAAGGTCCCTGAACTTCATTTTTCTTTAATTTTGACCCCAAAACTTTGTTCATTTTTGCAATCAAGTCCTTTCTTCCTTTGACTTCTTGAATGTGGGTTGTCTACATGATTTAATTGATTCAATTTCATGTTTGCTTTTGTCTCTTGTGATTATTTTTTGATTAAAGTGGTGCCTTGACCCTTTTATTGTTTTGAAGCTAATATTCTCTTTATTTCACAACTCAAGGGAGGTAATCTCTATCTCCTTGATTTTATTTTTCCTACGTGCTCCTACGTGTTATGTGAATATGCATGTCTATTTCGCTTTCCTTGCCTTTCCTCAACTCTTTGCATTTACTTTTACTTTTATTCAAGTTATTCATTATGGGGTATGTGTACACCTCTTGGCTTGTAATAGATAGGGCTTGGCGAGCAATTTGGTCCATTTTCCCCTTCCCCTTTTGTTTTAGTTAGCAAATGTAATAGATTCATTAGCTTGGTTGCATGCCTATGTGTTATGTGTTAAGTGCTTTATTAGGCTTTTGCATCTAGTCAAGCATGCTAAGTGTTATGTGCTACGTGTTTATAAGTGATTCGCATGTCTACTCGCTTTCCATAGCCATGAATGAATGTGGTGGATGAATGTACGTCACCACACTAGTCCAACGCTAGTTGTGACTTCTTTTATCGTTTCCGCTAGTCTAATGCTAGTAGGAATTCATAGGAAGGGCTAGTCCAACGCTAGACCCAATAGGATTTTCCCTTTGTTTTTCATTAATGCATTATTTGCCTGTTCACTACATATCATGCATTTTTCCTTAGTTTTATCATTTGGCATGCTCCTCGATTCCCCTTTCCCCTTCATTTTAGGCCTCTTGCATCTCATGCTAGTTATAGGGTCCATTTTGTTTGAGAGTCCCCTTAAATATGGGATATAGACGAGTGTGGCTCTTTCCAAGCCTTAGCACGCTTGTATTCCCTCTATCCAAGGAAAAATTAAGTCACAAAGTTAGGACTCCCCGTTCCCGTCTTGATGCATTCTTATAGGATTCATGCATTTTTCATTCACTATCACATACACTTACTTTATATTCTATCTCTTTTTCTACATTCTCACTTCACACTACTTTTGGACGTTTTCACTTAACTACTCACACTTTACACTTTCATTTGCACACGTGCACCTTTATATCCCTTCACTTGCACACGAACACTTTTTATCTTCATTTGCACACCTCCACTTACATCCTATTATTTTTATCATTTTTCTCACTTCACACAAACTCACATTTTCACATGGCATGCATTCCACTCATTTGTACGTCATTTAGATTTATGTGTGACCTCTCCAAAGGATCATTATTGGGCTTCACAATTAATGTGATTGGCACCACTCACCCTTTGAAGAGAAATTTCCCCCATGTCCCCTAGGTCTAGGTTCTTGCATTCATATAGTCATATCCAACACGCTATACATACCTTGGGTAGAAAAATTAGGAAAGGTTGGGCTAAATCACGCAACTAGCCTTGGCTAGGTCGAAGGGGTGCCTTGGATTTTTATCCTTGCCTTCCCCTTCGTCAAATGTGACTCCCGAACCTTTTTCGTTGGTTTACGTGGATTAGGAGTCGTTCAAAAGGGGTTTCTTTCTATCTTTCCTTTAGAAAATTTCTTTTTGGGTGACTTGGTACACCCTAACTCTATACCAAGTGGCGACTCCATTTTTTCATTAAAAACCCCCTTTTGAACTTTGTTTGGCCAAATCTTCGCATTCTCAAGTCCCATGACCTTTTACTTTTCATTTACACACGTTCACATTTCACTACACACTCACACACATCACCACAACATTCAAAAAGTGGGGCGCGACAGTTGGCGACTCCACTGGGGACTTCCTAAGAGGGTCCAAGCATTTGATTTGGCTATTCTTTTACTTTTTCTACCCTTTTTATGTATAGCATTTGGATATTAGGGTTGCATTTTCCCTTTTTAGGACCCTTTGCCTCACTCGCGTCTCAAACTACTCCCTCGCCACGAATGTATGATTGGTTGATTGGATGTATGTTTACTTGTTT